>NC_069504.1:291470103-291525103 GCF_027579735.1 Bombina bombina
CGGTAAGGCCAAAGAAGTGTGCAGTGACCCTAAACCTTCAAGACTCGTAATACCAGCGGGCATAAAAAAAAGCAGCGTTAGGACCTCTTAACGATGCTTTTTTACCTTAACACACAACTCGTAATATAGCCGTTAATTAACTAAAGCTAATGATATTAAGCTTTTGTTTTAATGTTGTTGTGTTTTGTTAACAAATGCTATTGCATGATACTCAGTGAGGTTATCATTGTGAGTTTTGGTAAATCTATTAAATTCCACATAACCACAAATTTAAATGCCTCCCAAGAACAAGTCAATCCTTATAAATACATTTTACATTTATCTTGAGACATTGGAAGCCTGGGAAGTTTCAGTAAGAGCTTATCTTGAAAACTCAGTAAATAAATACATATATACATACATGCATTCATACATAAAATAACCTCAATGCTGTCAAAACTCTGTGTTGGAAGCTAATAGGTTAAATGTTGGATGTTATATCTATGGCACCTCATACTGCATGTTCCATGCACAAAATAAGTCAACCCAATGTCATCCTAGTACTAAAATTATGCTGAGCAATAATCCATAAAGCCATGAAAGATAAAACAATAGCCCCCCTGCATTCCATTTCACCCACATGCCCACACTAGACCTCAGGTCTGAGCCATAGCCCTGCAGCCCCTCTCAGTTATATGCTCACATTGGACCTCATGTCAGACTCTTGGCCCTGTAGCTACTGTCAACCACATGCCCACACACACCCCATATCAGACCTTTGTCTTCCAGCTCATTTTAGCCATATGCCAACACCAGACCTCAGATTAGATCCCTTGACCTGCAACCCCTCTAAAAGGCATGTCTCATCATACCTCATGGCAGCATTCTTGGAAATTTCCAATTAAGCTCACACCAAGATCTTTGATAACATAACATTTTTGAAAATAATTATTTGAAAGGATTGTTAAGTCTTTTTAGTCTTCTAGGCAAGTAATACTATATTGGTAATGTTTTTAGAAACCCTTCCCAAAAATAGTGTATCATTATGGGGTGGTCTTGCTAAAATAGTAGATGTAGTCATGCTAAGATATGAGATCTCACAGGTCTGCAGCTCTGATAACCATGTCCCCATATGGAACCTCTGCTCAAATTCCATCGCCTGCATTACCTGTTAGTTTTATACCCAAATCAGGCTGATTGCCCCAGATTCTCAATCAACTATATGCCCACATGGAACCTCAGTTTAGACCACATTGCCTGAATCCCTGCCAGATGCAATATATACATATACTAGATCCCAGATCAGACCCAATTAGTTTAGTCTCCAGTTTATTTACTTTTTTACTGGACTGACAGCTTAAATATTGGACACCTGGCTACGCAATATGGGCTAGATTACTTCACATAGCAAAATATTTTATATAAATATATATATATATATATATATATATATATATATATATATATATATATATACTGCAAAAGCACAATATAAATCTTTATTAAAGATGAATATCTACTTAACTGCAAATGTAGATGTCTGTAAATACATATATATATATATATATATATATATATATATATATATATATATATAAACACACACACACACACACACACATATATATATTTATATATATTTATAAATAAACATAATATACATATTTAGACATGTATATGTATGTATCTCTATGTAAAAGCCCTTTGCAGACCTCATATTTTTGAGCCTTTATAACTTTTTATTTTATAACAATATTTTTTGAAATAATTTTTATCATAGTGTTATTGTGAGTGTAACTGTACCTTTAATGTATATTTGATGTGTTTTGTGACACTTTTTTGTTTTGCGTAACAGTTAACCAGAGCTCTGAGGTAGCAGAAATCATTGTAGCGTAAATCGCAATTGCGTTCATGTGTTCACATTTACTTTCAACTTCTAATACGAGTACTCATTCCAACACTTGCAATCAATCACGAAAAACACAATATTGCTTGCGCAAAACAGTTAGCTCGGCAGTTGTAATCTGGTTCTATATCAGTAGAGCCATATAAGAGGTACAATTTATTTTCAGGAATGCCTACAGCAAGCTACTCCCAGGGTTATACAGAAGCCAAACAAACAAATTGGGATAATGTATGCGTAACCTGCCTAACCAGTGAGATTACAGAGAAAAAAAAATATAGAAAAAAATATAAATAAATAATTGCTTGCAAATGCTACACCAAGGATCTGTAAATCATAGAATGTTATTGCTATGTCATAAATATCTGGAGTAATGTATTGTCTACGCATTTTATATGTGTCTCAAAATATCTATCTTATAGTGAATGTTGTACTGTAAGGTGACAGGGGATTTAATTTTATTGCTTTTAAAAAGGATATCAACATTTCTTTCTGTAAGTGTCTCCATTAGACTCTAAAGCTCCTTTATTTGTTTGCAGCGTTTGCTGCTCTGAGCTGCTAAGGCAATATGTGGCGCCAAGCAGGATTTCCTGCAAGGCTATTGGCTAAGAGGTGGAAACATCATCTCTCAGCCAAACAGTGTTTTGCTGTGGGCTGCCTTTGCAGCTCAGAGCGGTGAACGCTGCATACAAATAAAGGAGCTTTCAGCATGAAGTATTTTATACTTCATAAATGAAAGTCCCCTTTATTTGTTCCAATGGTAAAGCCTAGCGTTTCACAAATGCTAGGATTTACCATCACTTTAATGACTTTCACAAAGTCAAACTCCAGGAGGTGGTGGCTAAGCGAGTACCTAAGAACTCCATACTGACAAGAGGTCGAGGACCCAAGGGATGCCCTTTTGACACCCAGCAAGGAGCCAACCTGCAAGAGCTACAGGCGCCCTAGAGGCCTACAGGCTAGCAGTTTGCAGGGAGGAGCACCCCAAGGTCACAAACTAGGGACATCGCCCCTCCCATTAGCTCAACCATCAGCCCATATGGACCCTGCACTCAAATATTAAGGGGCCCAGACCTCCCGTCGCTAGAAGATAAAATAAAATATGCATAAAACCAAAAGTAACAAGCCATTAAGCATGCTAAGAACCGGAGAATCAAACATTAAGACCAATGACTTACAGCCGAAGTAGATCAAATAATCACATCCCTTAGGAGAAACCAGCACCCGAAGGAGCCAGTATATTTTCTAGCCGCCGCCGACAGCACCTGCAATGCAAAAAACATAATTTATGTAAGAACTTAC
This sequence comes from Bombina bombina, assembly GCF_027579735.1. Classification (NCBI taxonomy): domain Eukaryota; kingdom Metazoa; phylum Chordata; class Amphibia; order Anura; family Bombinatoridae; genus Bombina; species Bombina bombina. Next base: position 291,473,288 of record NC_069504.1, read on the forward strand.
TTGATGAATTCATTTCTTTCATATTGGCAAGAGTCCATGAGCTAGTGATGTATGGGATATACAATCCTACCAGGAGGGGCAAAGTTTCCCAAACCTCAAAATGCATATAAATACACCCTTCACCACACCCACAATTCAGTTTAATGAATAGCCAAGTAGTGGGGTGATAAAGAAAGGAGTAAAAAGCATCAACATGAATTTGGAAATAATTGTGCTTTATACAAAAAAAATCATAACCACCATAAAAAGGGTGGGCCTCATGGACTCTTGCCAATATAAAAGAAATGAATTTATCAGGTAAGTTCTTACATAAATTATGTTTTCTTTCATGTAATTGGCAAGAGTCCATGAGCTAGTAATGTATGGGATAGCAATACCCAAGATGCGGAACTCCACGCAAGAGTCACTAGAGAGGGAGGGATAAAATAAAAACAGCCATTTTCCGCTGAAAAAAAAATAATCCACAACCCAAAATATAAGTTTATTCTCATAAATGAAAATAGAAACTTAAACATAAGCTGAAGAATCAAACTGAAACAGCTGCCTGAAGAACTTTTCTACCAAAAACTGCTTCTGAAGAAGCAAATACATCAAAACGGTAGAATTTAGTAAATGTATGCAAAGAAGACAAAGTTGCTGCTTTGCAAATCTGATCAACTGAAGCTTCATTCTTAAAAGCCCATGAAGTGATCTAGTAGAATGAGCTGTAATTCTCTGAGGCGAGGCTTGACCCGACTCCAAATAAGCTTGAAGAATCAAAAGCTTTAACCACGAAGCCAAGGAAACAGCAGAAGCCTTCTGACCTTTCCTAGAACCAGAAAATATAACAAATAGACTAGAAGTCTTCCTGAAATCTTTAGTAGCTTCAACATAATATTTAAAAGCTCTTACCATATCCAAAGAATGTAAGGATCTCTCCAAAGAATTCTTGGGATTAGGACACAAGGAAGGAACAACGATTTCTCTATTAATGTTGTTAAAATTCACAACCTTAGGTAAGAATTTAAATGAAGTCCGCAAAACCGCCTTATCCTGATGAAAAATCAGAAAAGGAGATTCACAAGAAAGAGCAGATAATTCAGAAACTCTTCTAGCAGAAGAGATGGCCAAAAGGAACGACACTTTCCAAGAAAGTAATTTATTGTCCAAAGAATGCAAAGGCTCAAAAGGAGGAGCCTGTAAAGCCTTCAAAACCAAGTTAAGACTTCAAGGAGGAGAGATTGATTTAATCACAGGCTTGATATGAACCAAAGCCTGTACAAAATAGTGAATATCAGGAAGTTTAGCAATCTTTCTGTGAAATAAAACAGAAAGAGCAGAGATTTGTCCCTTCAAGGAACTTGTAGACAAACCCTTATCCAAACCATTCTGAAGAAACTGTAAAATTATAGGAATTCTGAACGAATTCCAAGAGAATTTTTGAGACAAACACCATGAAATATAAATCTTCCAAACTCCATAATAAATCTTTCTAGAAACAGATTTACAAGCCTGTAACATAGTATTAATTACTGAGTCAGAGAAACCTCTAAGCACTAGGCATTCAATTTCCATACCTTCAAATTTAATGATTTGAGATCCTGATGGAAAAATGGACCTTGAGGCAGAAGGTCCGGCCTTAATTGAAGTGGCCAAGGTTGGCAACTGGACATCCAAACAAGATCTGCATACTAAAACCTGTAAGGCCATGCTGGAGCCACCAGCAACATAAACAATTGTTCCATGATGATTTTGGAGATCACTCTTGAAAGAAGAACTAGAGGCGGGAAAATATAAGCAGGTTGTTAACACCAAGGAAGTGTCAATGCATCCACTGCTTCCGCCTGTGGATCCCTGGACCTGGACAGGTACCTGGGTAGTTTCTTGTTTAGATGGGAAGCCATCAGATCGATTTCTGGAAGACCCCACATCTGAACAATCTGAGAAAACACATCTGAATGGAGTGACCACTCCCCTGGATGTAAAGTCTGATGGCTGAGATAATCTGCATCCCAATTGTCTATACCTGGGATATGAACCGCAGAAATTAGACAGGAGCTGGATTCCGCCCAAGCAAGTATCCGAGATACTTCTTTCATAGCTTGAGGACTGTGAGTCCCCCCCTAATGATTGATATATGCCACAGTTGTGATATTGTCTGTCTGAAAACAAATGAATGGTTCTCTCTTCAACAGAGGCCAAATCTGAAGAGCCCTGAAAATCGCATGAAGTTCCAAAACATTGATTGGTAATCTCGCCTCTTGAGATCTCCAAACTCCTTGTGCTGTCAGAGATCCCCAAACAGCTCCCCAACCTGAAATACTCGCATCTGTTGTGATCACAGTCCAGGTTGGACGAACAAAAGAGGCCCCCTGAACTATACGATGATGATCTAACCACCAAGTCAGAGATAGTCGAACATTGGGATTTAAGGATATTAATTGTGATATCCTTGTATAATTCCTGCGCCATTGATTCAGCATACAAAGCTGAATAGGTCTCATGTGAAAATGAGCAAAGGGGATCGCGTCCGATGCTGCAGTCATGAGACCTAAAACTTCCATGCACATAGCTACTGAAGGGAATGACTGAGACTGAAGGTTCAGACAGGCTGCAACCAATTTAAATGTCTCTTGTCTGTTAGTGACAGAGTCATGGACACTGAATCTATATGGAAATCTAAAAAGGTTACCTTTGTCTGAGGAATCAAAGAACTTTTGGTAAATTGATCCTCCAACCATTGTTACAAAATGAGTAAGTCTTCAATACCATGTCTTCAAAGAAACAACAGTAGTTGATTCGTGTGAGATTCTGCAAAACGTAAAGACTGAGCAAATACCAAGATATCGTCCAAATAAGGAAACACCACAACACCCCGCTCTCTGATAACAGAGAGTAGGACACCGAGAATCTTTGAAAAGATTCTTAGAGCTGTTGCTAGGCCAAAAAGGAAGAGCAACAAATTGGTAATGCTTGTCTAGAAAAGAGAATCTCAGGAACTGATAGCGATCTAGATGAATCAGAATATGAAGATATGCATCCTGTAAGTCTATTGTGGGCATATAATGCATTTGCTGAACAAAAGGGAGAATATACCTTATAGTCACCATTTTGAAAGTTGGTAGTCTTACATATCGATTCAAAATTTTTAGATCCAAAACTGGTCTGAATGAATTTTCTTTCTTTAGGACAATGAATAGATTTGAATAAAACCCCAGACCCTGTCCTGAAACGGAACTGGCAGGATTACCCCAGATAACTCCAGGTCTGAAACACACTTCAGGAAAGCCTGAAACTTTACTGGGTTTGCTGGAATGCGTGAGAGAGCATTTTTTCTCACAGGCGGTCTTATTCTGAATCCTATTCTGTACCCCTGAGAGCCAATATTCTGAATCCAATGATTTTGGACCGAATTGATCCAAACATCTTTGAAAAATCTTAATCTGCCCCCTACCAGCTGAGCTGGAATAAGGGCCGCACCTTCATGCAGACTTGGGGGCTGACTTTGATCTCTTAAATGGCTTGGATTTATTCCAATTGGAAACAGATTCCTTGGGGGAAGAATAAGGTTTCTGTTCCTTATTTAAGAATGAAAACGGTTAGAAGCTTTAGATTTACCCTTTATCCTGAGGCAAAAAAAAACTCCCTTCCCCCAGTGACAGTTGAAATTATTGAAGCCAACTGTGACCAAATAATTTTTAACTTGGAAAGAAGAGATAGCAATCTGGACTTAGAAGTAGTTTCAGCATTCCAAGATTTAAGACACAAAGCTCTTCTAGCTAAAATAGCTAAAGACAAAGATTTAACATCAATTTTGATGATATCAAAAATGGCATCACATATGAAATTAGCATGTTGAATCAAGTTAACAATGCTAGACAAATCATGATCCAATACTTGTTGTCCTAAAGCTTCCAACCAAAAATTTGAAGCAGCTGCAACATCAGCCAAAGAAAATGCAGGCCTAAGAAGAAGACCTGAAAATAAATAAGCTTTCCTTAGATAAGATTCAAGTTTCCTATCTAAAGGATCTTTAAAAGAAGTACTATCTTCCATAGGAATAGTAGTACATTTAGCAAGAGTAGAGATAGCCCCATCAACTTTGGGGATCTTTTCCCAAAACTCCAATCTAACTGCTGGCAAAGGATACAATTTTTAAACCTTAAAGAAGGAATAAAAGAAGTACCAGGCCTGTTCCATTCCTTAGAAATCATATCAGAAATAACGTCAGGAACTGGAAAAAAACCCTCTGGAATAACCACAGGAGGTTTGTAAACAAAATTTAAACGTTTACTAGTTTTAATATCAAGAGGCCTAGTCTCCTCAATATCCAATATAATCAACACTTCTTCAACAAAGAACAAATGTTCTCCATTTAAATAAATAAGTAGATTTGTCAGTGTCAATATCTAAGGAAGGATCTTCTGAATCAGATAGATTCTCATCAGAGGAGGATAATTCAGTATGTTGTTGGTCATTTGAAATTTCAGCAACTTTATGAGAAGTTTTAAAAGACCTTTACATTTAATAGAAGGCGGGATGGCAGACAAAGCCTTCTGAATAGAATCAGCAATAAATTCTTATAAATTCACAGATATATCTTGTACATTAGATGTTAAAGAACAGCAACAGGCAATGTACTATTACTGATGGACACATTCTCTGCATGTAAAAGTTTATCATGACAATTTATTACAAACCACAGCTGGAGATATAATCTCCACAAGATTACAACAAATGTACTTAGCTTTGGTAGAACTGATATCAGTCAGCAGGATTCCAACAGTGATTTCTGAGACAGGTTCAGATTGAGACATCTTGCAAATGTAAGAGAAAAAACAACATATAAAGCAAAATTATCAATTTTCTTATATGGCAGTTTCAGGAATGGGAAAAAAATACAAACAGCCTAGCCCTCTGATAGAGAAAAAAGGCAAGAGGCATATAGGAATGGGGTTTAAAATAATGAAAATATTTGGCGCCAAGTATGACGCACAAACAAACAGAATTTTTTTTCGCGCTAACATCCGGAAATGACACACTCGCGTCATTGAAGACGCAATCTTGTGAAAGGACTCGGCGTCGACAAAGACGCTGGAAAATACGAAATTGCGTCATCAAACATAACTGCGGCAAAAAAAATCTCGCGCCAAAAATGATGCAATATAGTTTGGCATTTTGCGCCCTCGCTAGCCTAATTCTGCCCACGAATTTAAAATGACAGTCTGCAAAAGGAAATATACTGAAACCTGAATCATGGCAAATATAAGTACAATACATATATTTAGAACTTTATATAAATACTTTATATAGTGCCAAACCATAGCTGAGAGTGTCTTAAGTAATGAAAACATACTTACCAAAAAGACACCCATCCACATATAGCAGATAGCCAAACCAGTACTGAAACGGTTATCAGTAGAGGTAATGGAATATGAGAGTATATTGTCGATCTGAAAAGGGAGGTAGGAGATGAATCTCTACGACCGATAACAGAGAAATCCCCGTGAGGAAAACCATTGCATTCAATAGGTGATACTCCCTTCACATCCCTCTGACATTCACTATACTCTGAGAGGAATTGGGCTTCAAAATGCTGAGAAGCGCATATCAACGTAGAAATCTTAGCACAAACTTACTTCACCACCTCAATAGGAGGGAAAGGAGGAAGGGAAAATCTTCAGCAGCCAGCAGAGGAAGAAGAGGACAGAAAATGGCAGCCTGCCATTAAATACAGTGAGTTAAAACCTTCAACTAAAGTGCAACATTGTAACACACACACACCTAAAACACTTTCCCTAGAATACCTGCAGGGGTAAGGCCCTTAATTATGCTCCATACTGACTGTTTTCCTAAATATGGGGCCAGCCATTAATAAAAAATAAATAAGTTGTTAATGGGAAAAAATGAGTAAAATGAGGGAGAAATTTCTTATAGAATTCATAAAGGTTAAATAGATAGAAATTTGCATTTCAGTTTTGTATAGAAGCATTTTTGCAATATAAAATAATTAGCAATTGATACAAGAATAAGTTTTGTATGTGAAGCATTTATTGATGTGATATATTTATTTCTTTGTTTGAATTAAACCATGTATCAGTGTATTGCCTGTACTGGGGCATCATACCAGTTTTTATTATGTTCTCAGTCTGCAGAGGTCTTAATGCAGCCAGTGACAGATTTGCATTTAGAATATTAGTTGAATGGTGGGCACAGCTGTAAATATTCTCTCTATCCCAGAAGAATTAGGAATATTCAAATTAGCAGAAATATTTTTTTTAGAATCATTCTGTATTAAAACAATACCATTTTATTTTCTAGACTACATTGCTGTATTTCTAAAAATATAATTAGTTATTACAGAATAACAAATGTGAAGCAAAGCAACATTACGCCATGTGACAGGGCAGCTTTCAGCTTACTTGTTTATTTGGACAACTGCCACCGTCCAACAGCTTTTAACATGATATTTCAGATGTCCCAAAAATGTGACTTAAAGGGATAGTAAACACCAAAAATATTATTGTTTAAAAAGATAGATAATCCCTTTATTTACCATTCCCCAGTTTTGCATAACCAACAGTGTATAGAAATATATGTTTTACCTCTGTAATTACCTTGTATCTAAGCTTCTGCAGACTGCCTCCTTGGGGCCAATGTATCAACTTGCGGGCAGACATGATTTGCTGTAGCGAATCTTGTCCGTCCGACATTGTTAAATGCCGACAGCATACGCTCTGAATTAAAGCATTTTCTATTTGCACTTTTATGTCGCTTTAAGGGTTTTTAGAATGACTAATAATGTATCTAGAAAAACAGGTGCACATAATTACATTTAATTAAATAACCAGAAATTCAGCCTATAGCGTATATCAATATATAAGTAAAATATATTGTTTTTGTTAATATGGACCTGAAGGATACATGTGTTTGAATAATGAAACACATTAAGCAACCTTATAATTTACTCCTATTATCAATTTTTCTTCGTTCTCTTTGTATCTTTATTTGAAAAGCAGGAATCAGCTTGCTGATTTAGCCACTAATCAGCAAGCGCTACCCAGGTGCTGAACCAAAAATGGGATGGCTCCTAAGCTTACATTCCTGCTTTTCAAATAAATAAATATAGTCACAAGCAGGCATGTGTATTTGTTTTTGTTACGGATGCAGATTTGTTAATAAAACATGGATATTTGTTTAATTTTCCCGAAACAAATATCCTAATGAATGCATCACAAAAATAAAAGAAAACAAATAAATTACTGATGAAATTTGTCAGTATTGATTTGGTTACTTTAGAGGTTTAAAATACCTATAGCGTGATGGGGAGTCGTGCTAATCTCGACCCTTCTTCACAGAGCCCAGGGCCCAAGACCGCGCTAATAGCAAGTGGATGTACCATTAATTGCAAAGACAAGAAGAAATCTTGCAAGAAAGGGGATAGGCCTGTCAGGCTCTAAGTATATATTTTAAACAACCCACTGGTTTAGATTATCAGCACAAGATGGTAATTCATGGAAAAGAGCAATGCTCTATGTCAGGGAGTAACTAGAACCCCATATATCCAATTTGGAACTTAGAATGAAGTTAAAATTGTCTCAGAAAACCATTCATACTGACAAAATCTTTATTAAGAGACAAAGGATAAAGTCCAGCAGGACTCAGACAAACATTCACACATACACTGGTTAAAAATAGCTCAAGCTCGTTTCTTAATTAAAGAGAATGCAATGTATGGCGTGTGAAATAGAAATAGTATTTAAATAGTAATCTCTGCAAGTGGAATTCTTAAGGATATCTAATATGAGCAAATGTTGAAAGATTCCTAAAATTATAATGTGCAGAATAACTGTTCTACAGTAAATGGTGGACCTTTGGATGGTGTGTACAGGGAATATAGCTAGGATATATATATGTAGCTTATTTAATTTTAGCATTCAGGGTGTCATAAGGTTCAGTAGTTTGTGCACTTATGGTGAGCACAGGGTAGCGCTTAATATCACTAAGATGAATTGATTGTATTACAATATAACTGAAGGCTTGAATTCAGCAATGTTGTTCAGAGATAATATAGATGATATGTGCAAAAAGTGGTGAACACCAAATAGCATTCGATTATCTCAGAGATCAATTAAATAAATTGCAATATGACTGGGAGCTTTCAGCAATGTTGCTCAGAGAGAAAATATATTTTAGGTCTGACCTAAGCGGTATTTTGTGACCCAATATTCTCAATGGTTTAACTGGTATGTGCGTGCTCACTAATGGTTACATTTGTATATTTTGATACATATTAGCACAGCTGAAAATATAAATCAATATCTAATATCTCCCAGTTACAAAACATATATATGCTAGGCTGCACTGTTGTTGTAACTTTGGTTAATACCGGGTTACCATAACATGTATATACAGGTGTTTAGGTAATGTACCACAGGTTTTATAACCTATATATTAGTATCATAGATTTTGGTTAACCTATTCCTTTAGTTTTGATATTAAAGTGAGCCTAGCACAAATATCAAGTTGCCACCTTAGTTGCCAAACATATATGGGTTAATGTATTGTTGAATATCAGTTATACAAATTTAGCGAAGTAAGGAAACTCTCATAACCCCTGGCTGAAGTAAGCCTCTTCTATAGCGGAGGCTGTTATTAATATTACTTCTAGCTAATAACACTCAAACGTTCATATCTTGATCTACAAAAGTCTCTACTATATCGGAGACTGTATAACTGTTAGTCTGCTCCAATTTCACACACGCATATATTCAATAAGTATTAGAAAGTATATTAGCGAGCGAGCGGCTAAAAGCAGTGAGGTACTATGACCTCGTGAACAATGCCCCTGACGCGCGTTTCACATAACGCTTCTTCAGAGGGGTACGCGCCGGCCGGACTTGTAATGTTATATTCTTTTGAAAGACCCAGTCAGGATCATCGATTGGCTCACAGAGTATCAGATTGTCGGATGGTATTGGTTAGTATAGATGGGACCCACCTATGACTGACCCAATCAAATAATCTTTGCGAGCATCACCTGTTGTCAGGTAAGATTCATGTGACAGAAAGACTCGATCTATAAAACAGAAACGATCAAATGAGCAAAAAGGAATGATTCATTAAGCTGCTTGGATATCATAAGCTGTAATGTCTGCACTTTTTGTGTGCACTTGTCAGTATAATTTACAATATGTTAAGCAATGCAGTATCATGTTGTGTTTGAAAAATCAGTTCCAGTTTATACGTGATGCAGAAAATAGAAAAGTGTGAGGGAAATGTGCTAGAGTACTTGTGTGAGATTGCACCTTGTATTTGGATAAAATATAATAGAATATTCAACGTGAGAGTGGGGAAATAAAACACGATCACTTGGAAGGTTTTTTATATAAAATATTAAATGTGCTCTGGAATATCAAGCGTGGTGTTTGACATTAATGACAGACATAGTGAAGGTAGAAAAACATACTATTAAATAAGTATGGTAAAGTAATATTCTAATAATGTGATAGGTGACATAGATATGAGATAGCAAAGAAATTTGCTAATGTATGTGCCCTTTTCAATTTTATAAAACTATTCAAACACTTGACTGAAACATTGTGTATGCAGACAATTTTAAATGAGTAACCGATCTGCCTATTAGTCGGTTTCAGTGATTTATTAGGTTTGCAAGAAAACATTGTAGTTATTATGCTCATTTAATCCAACTGGGTGTACAGTATTGAGCAAATGTATCCATCTGCACTCTGCCTTCAGTAGTGCATTCTCAATATTGCCACCTCTTATGCCTAGTGATATTTTCTGTAATACTGCAAATTTCATATGGTTATATTGACTTCTGTGTTTAGTTAAGAAGTGTTTAGCAACACTAGTGATCTTTTTGCCGTTCTGAAGGTCATTTTCAGCATTTTTGATGTTGTTCTTATGTTCCAATATCCTTACTCGTGCCTCTCTAGTAGTCATTCCTACATAGGCTTTGTCACATTCGCAAAAGATAATATAGATTACCCCAGAGGTCCTACATGTAAAATGTTGGTAAAGTTTATGGACTGTGCCATATTTGTCTTTGATCTCTTTTATCTTTTTAACAAAAGGACATGCTGTACATGTACAGCAAGGGTACATGCCTGGGTCAGTGTCTTTTTTTCTTGGATTGTGCACATAGTGGCTCCTGACCAATTGGTCCTTCAAATTCCTGGGTCTCTTATATCCAATTTTAACCCTATCTCCTATTATGTCATGGAGATCGGGATCATTTTCTAGGATGAACCAATTATCGTTGAATATTTTGATTACATGCTGCATCTGTGGATTATAGGTGGTAATTAACCTAGGAATGGTTTTGGAGGTATCTTTCTTTTTTGGATGAAGTAATTCAGATCTTTCTGTTTTTAAGGCTTTAAATTTAGCCTTCTTAACAGACCTCTTACTATATCCCCTTTGGACTAATCTTGTTGTTAAGTCCTTACTCTCATTTTCAAAGATTGCAGTGTCTGAACAATTACGTCTGAGTCGAAGGAATTCCCCGTAAGGTATTGCTTTTAATGTACTGTTAGGGTGAGCACTTGATTCATGTAGTAATGAGTTTGTGGATGTTTCCTTTCTAAAAATCTTAGTTTGTACTGTACCATCTAGATTTTTGGTTATTGTGAGATCCAGAAAGTTAATCTCATGTAGTTCTGCTTGGTAGGTTAATTTGATGTTAATATGTCTGTCATTAATGTCAAACACCACGCTTGATATTCCAGAGCACATTTAATATTTTATATAAAAAACCTTCCAAGTGATCGTGTTTTATTTCCCCACTCTCACGTTGAATATTCTATTATATTTTATCCAAATACAAGGTGCAATCTCACACAAGTACTCTAGCACATTTCCCTCACACTTTTCTATTTTCTGCATCACGTATAAACTGGAACTGATTTTTCAAACACAACATGATACTGCATTGCTTAACATATTGTAAATTATACTGACAAGTGCACACAAAAAGTGCAGACATTACAGCTTATGATATCCAAGCAGCTTAATGAATCATTCCTTTTTGCTCATTTGATCGTTTCTGTTTTATAGATCGAGTCTTTCTGTCACATGAATCTTACCTGACAACAGGTGATGCTCGCAAAGATTATTTGATTGGGTCAGTCATAGGTGGGTCCCATCTATACTAACCAATACCATCCGACAATCTGATACTCTGTGAGCCAATCGATGATCCTGACTGGGTCTTTCAAAAGAATATAACATTACAAGTCCGGCCGGCGCGTACCTCTCTGAATAAGCGTTATGTGAAACGCGCGTCAGGGGCATTGTTCACAAGGTCATAGTACCTCACTGCTTTTAGCCGCTCGCTCGCTAATATACTTTCTAATACTTATTGAATATATGCGTGTGTGAAATTGGAGCAGACTAACAGTTATACAGTCTCCGATATAGTAGAGACTTTTGTAGATCAAGATATGAACGTTTGAGTGTTATTAGCTAGAAGTAATATTAATAACAGCCTCCGCTATAGAAGAGGCTTACTTCAGCCAGGGGTTATGAGAGTTTCCTTACTTCGCTAAATTTGTATAACTGATATTCAACAATACATTAACCCATATATGTTTGGCAACTAAGGTGGCAACTTGATATTTGTGCTAGGCTCACTTTAATATCAAAACTAAAGGAATAGGTTAACCAAAATCTATGATACTAATATATAGGTTATAAAACCTGTGGTACATTACCTAAACACCTGTATATACATGTTATGGTAACCCGGTATTAACCAAAGTTACAACAACAGTGCAGCCTAGCATATATATGTTTTGTAACTGGGAGATATTAGATATTGATTTATATTTTCAGCTGTGCTAATATGTATCAAAATATACAAATGTAACCATTAGTGAGCACGCACATACCAGTTAAACCATTGAGAATATTGGGTCACAAAATACCGCTTAGGTCAGACCTAAAATATATTTTCTCTCTGAGCAACATTGCTGAAAGCTCCCAGTCATATTGCAATTTATTTAATTGATCTCTGAGATAATCGAATGCTATTTGGTGTTCACCACTTTTTGCACATATCATCTATATTATCTCTGAACAACATTGCTGAATTCAAGCCTTCAGTTATATTGTAATACAATCAATTCATCTTAGTGATATTAAGCGCTACCCTGTGCTCACCATAAGTGCACAAACTACTGAACCTTATGACACCCTGAATGCTAAAATTAAATAAGCTACATATATATATCCTAGCTATATTCCCTGTACACACCATCCAAAGGTCCACCATTTACTGTAGAACAGTTATTCTGCACATTATAATTTTAGGAATCTTTCAACATTTGCTCATATTAGATATCCTTAAGAATTCCACTTGCAGAGATTACTATTTAAATACTATGTCTATTTCACACGCCATACATTGCATTCTCTTTAATTAAGAAACGAGCTTGAGCTATTTTTAACCAGTGTATGTGTGAATGTTTGTCTGAGTCCTGCTGGACTTTATCCTTTGTCTCTTAATAAAGATTTTGTCAGTATGAATGGTTTTCTGAGACAATTTTAACTTCATTCTAAGTTCCAAATTGGATATATGGGGTTCTAGTTACTCCCTGACATAGAGCATTGCTCTTTTCCATGAATTACCATCTTGTGCTGATAATCTAAACCAGTGGGTTGTTTAAAATATATACTTAGAGCCTGACAGGCCTATCCCCTTTCTTGCAAGATTTCTTCTTGTCTTTGCAATTAATGGTACATCCATATGTATCCTTCCTGTCTCTCTCTTAAAATTATAGGGCTAATATACTTATAAGTCTTTATCATATAATTTCTCCCTACAATTTTTTATCTAGTCTTAACCCACTAGCCCTCAGCCCCCCTTTTTCTACTTAATCGCGCTAATAGCAAGGTCTGAGGTTCTGTGAAGAAAATTTCTGTAAATTACAATCACAAAAATGTGAATATGAAATAAAAACAAATATTTTAAGAATACTATTGCTAAAATCCATATCTAGATGTTATGGTTGTGATTTTTATTAGCTGTACGAGATATCATGTACAGTATATGTCTATTAAATACATATACTGTATGTATTTAAATGTCTATTCTGCCAACTACTGATGGTCTATAATATGGAGATGTATAATATGGAGATGAATAGGTTAAATTAATCTAGACCATATATTTGTATGTACATCTAAAATAGCATCTGTGGCCATTTCTGAGTGTATTGCACAGGAGCAACATTATTCCAAGCCATTTTGGAATACTTGTAAATATGTCAAAAAGGCCAATTATGCACTTTATTAAGTGTCTTTTGTGATGAAAAACCAGTTCAAAAGCAGTGACATGTCGTCATAGGAGGCAGCTGTCCTATGTGTTCAATTACACTATTTTTTAATAAAGTTTTTTTTTTATTTATATATTTTTTTGGTATTCCAAGGTACCCCCCTTAACACCCCCCCGACACCATGCAAAAATAAAAGCGATCCAAGGCACTACAAGATTCCATATACAGCATATTACGCAAAGAAGGAGAGGCTGTAAGCCGTTCAGCTCCCCCTCCTTTGCACAATATGGATGTCTAGAGAGCATTGAGCAAATTAGCCACTAGAGACTGCCACACAGTGGCACTTAACGATTAAGTCTCTAAGTGTGCGCGGCTCAAACTGCTCAATAGAGGTTATTTCAATAAGAAGCCTCAGCAAGAGCACAGCCAATCAGCGCCCGCTCTCTTTTTCAGATCATCAAAGTAGCTAGTAGGTCTGGGCGGGAATGTACCGACAGAGGCGCGGAGTGAGACGAGCAGTCACGTGTGGATGAGCTGGTGAGGCGGAGTTGGACACTCAGTGTACTGCTGTGAGGAGTGAAAACAAAGTTCTCTGTGTCTGTCACTCTCTAAGCCAGCCGTTAGCTACCCGTAAGTAAGCTGTTGACTGACTCAGTCACTCAGTGTGTGTATGTTCAGACATGTTTAGTTTTAAAGCATGTGCTAAATAAGGAAATTCATCAAGAGGCTGAACAAGCCGGGTACTGTGGATGAACAGAAGCAGAGCGTGTCTGCGGCAGTTAGGAGTTCAGTTGTGATGGTTAGTCTGCTCTGTCTGTGAGCCATGTGCTAAATGAGGAAATCCATCAAGAAGCTGAGCAAGCAGTGCACGGTGGCTAAACAGAGAGGCAGAGCATGTCTGTGGCAGTCAGGAGCTCCGTTGTGATGGTGTCAAAATAGTGTAAACCAAGTTTGAGCTGAGGCAAATCAAGAGCTCCATTGTGAATTGGTGATTCTGCTCAGTCTGGTGGAGCCACGGGCAAAAGAGGCAACAGCTTCCGTTCTGTCACACTAGCCAGTCCCTTGTATACTCTAATGATTAAATATGATTTAGAAATTATCACTTTTGAAAAAAATATTTTAAAGAAAATATAACCCCTAGAGGGTTAAGAATTTTAAAAAAAAAAAACATATTTTGGGGTAGATAACATTGAATTTATGAGCAGATGGAATTCCATCCTGGAAAATTGTACCATTAGACTTATGATGTTAATTATTAGTTAGAGGAAAAAAACAATTAGATGTCATAGATGAAGAAATATAATATTGAAGACAAAACAAATACTATTTCTGAAACTATTGAATTCAAAGAGAAAAGTAAGACAATAATTAAAAAATTGAAGAAATTAAAAATGAAGTCACAGAAAAAAATATGTGAGAGATAAGAATGACTATAGAGAAAGAAAAGAGAGAACTTTTTCTATAAATCATACAAACACTCAGAATACCCAAAATAATTATATATCAGAAAGAGGAAATAATGGCAATTTTAGAAAAAGAAAGAATATAATAAACAACATAAGAATCAATATTCAGAACAGAAGACAGAGTGGACTCTAGTTCAAAATAAAAATAAAAACAAAAATAAAAGCAAAAGCACATTTTCACAGAGTAGGACAGACAGACAAGGTAAAGAATTTGAAATTTCCACAAGATGAAGACACTGATCTTTTTTTTAGAGAGAGGAAAGAGAAAGAAAGAAATAAGACAGGAACACACTGGCAAAAGAAGCAGAAACAATGGCGAGTACGAGAGAACAAACAAGAGATGGTA
Source organism: Bombina bombina (assembly GCF_027579735.1). Taxonomy (NCBI): domain Eukaryota; kingdom Metazoa; phylum Chordata; class Amphibia; order Anura; family Bombinatoridae; genus Bombina; species Bombina bombina. Next base: position 291,488,377 of record NC_069504.1, read on the forward strand.
GAAATGAAAGGTATCTTCAATCTGAGTGCAAAAGAATTGACCAAATCAAAGTACTAAATAAAGGCCTTAAGTTTGCTCCCACAGCAATGTAATAAGTTTGAAACATACATTTGAGTAAATAAATATATAAGGAATTTAACTTTTAAAAAAATCTTTATGAACAATCCTCTAACTAATTCTGAAAGGAATAAAGAACAGATAACTACTAATATAAAACATATCAATGTTAATACTAAGTCTAAATTCTATCCTACTAATTTAAGATCAGAATCTATGGATACTTTCTTGAATTTAGTTGAAACTGAAATAAGGAAGATGAAAAAGTTTAATAAACTGAACCTTAGTAATAATGAACAAAAAGCATTACAAGAACTAAATAAAGATAATGAAATAGTAATAAGACCTGCAGATAAGGGTGTGGGGTAGTGTGGGGGGTTGTGATTTTGGACAAATGGAAATATATAGAGGAATGCCAAAGGCAATTAAATTATTTAAATACATACAGACGTCTAAGCCAGAACCCTATTGGTATCTTTAAGAAAAAACTCTAAGATTTTTTAGATCTAGAAATGAATAAAGAAATTCTAAACAAACGTGAATATACCTTTATAAAAAATGAATATCCAAAATTCCCCACCTTCTATATATTGCCAAAGGTCCATAAAAATCCAACCAACCCGCCAGGAAGACCCATAGTGTCAGGGGTAGATTTGCTTACATGCAACCTGTCACTATATATTGACCGCCTACTGCAGCCATATGTTATAAAAACTAAGGCCTACTTAAAAGACACATTAAATATTTTACAAATATTAAATGAAATAAATTGGCAACCTGGCTGCTGGTTAGTAACTGCAGACGTTACTTCATAATATACAATCATAAATAAAAACAAAGGTATTCCAGCAGTAGAAAAAATATTGCGCTCAGATCCAAATTTGGATAAAAACCAATTAGATTATATTCTAAAAGGGATAGAGCTTATTTTAGACACAAATTTCTTTTAGTTTGAGAATTATTATTATTTACAGCTCAGCGGAACAGCGATGGGTACTATATTCAAACTCAGCTATGCTAACTTATATACGTCTGCTTGGGAACAACTTTTTGTGTTTGACAATGTCATATATTGACTCTCTATTTCACTGTACCTTTAATTGGTTGTCTAGCTCCCTTTATAAGGAGCCTTTGTTCATGGCTTCATTGCTTGTAATTAAGATTCTCCTATTCAGTTTTGGAATTCTTTCAAGCCTCCTCCTTGTGGTTGTTCCTGTCTTCAGCATTCTGACAGCTTACGCTGACACCTGACCGCTCCGCCTCAGCACCGCCTCCTTCACTGAACGGACTTCGCGCTCAAACACACTAGTGCCGCTGCTGCAGCCTGAGGCTCCTCTCCCTCTCATCTCTGCGTGTAAGTACTTACCGCTTTGGATATCGAACTTAACATCAGATCTGCCTATGACTTTCTTTGTACTCCGTTATTATATCTCACTTACTGGATTTGGAGTTAATTCAATCTGGAACATAAGACCAAGTTGTTTCATAAAATACTCCAAAGTACTCTAGCTATATCAAATCTACCATCTTACGATAATATTATCTAAAGGGAAGTTTCTATCATCCTAGAGTGTATTAATCATTTGTTTGTTGCCATACCATACTCTGCTTTAGTAATCGATACTTCTTTATGACTTTGCTAATATATCTATTCCAATATATTAGAATACCACACAGTAGTTCTGTGTTTGTTAAAGATAAACATCATACAACTACAAGGTGGTAAATTAAATCCTAGATGAATCATATGACTAAACAGAATTTTAGTTCAATGATTTGTTCAGGTACAAAACACTTTATTTCCTGAAATTGAATGAAACATATAATTCTAATCTGCATATTTGATCCTTTTGTTAAGCAGATTCAGTTTGAACTCTGACAGACAATCATAGCTGGGTTGCTAATCTGGTAACCTATCGAAGATAGATTGATGATACTATTTTTATTTGGAAAGTTTCCAAAGCTGACCTGTATAGTTTTATTCTCCACCTAAATGAGAATGATTGACATATTCAGTTGAGTTGTGATACTAGCCAACAAATTGTAACTTTTTTAGACTTAGAAATTTACATAGAGAATAATAAAATAAAGACTAAAAATTATTTTAAACCTGTAGATATTAATAATTATATTGAATTAAATAGCTGCCATCTAAAGAATTGGCTTATTAATATCCCAAAAAGACAAATACATCACCTTTAACGTAACTGTAACGAAGATAATGTTTTTCTCCAACAAGTAAATGTCTTTAAACAAAGATTCATAGCGAAAAAGTACAAAGGTGACATGTTGGATAAAACTATTTCAGAAATAAGAAATAAAGAGAGACATGATGTCCTACAGTATAAGAAAAAGGAAAATAAGTTTAAAGACAATAAGAAAGCAGGACCTATTGTTCTTGATTATTGTGCCTAAAATAGACAATTGGTGGATATTATAAACAAACACTGGCATATTTTAAAAAAAAGATGGAGGGTTAATAGATATAATTGAGGACAAAGTCTGAAGGAACTCACATTTCAAAACAGGCCGTTCTCACGTAATGCCCGCTTCTGGTGTTAAATGCTGTTTTCCATTCGTGGCCCTCCTTGATCCTAACGAGATTGCATGCTCCTCTCAAATCAAGTTTAGAAAAGGCCGTAGCTCCCTTGAGGCGGTCAAAGAGTTCCGTAATGAGAGGAATAGGGTAAGCATTCTTAATGGTAAGACGATTAAGACCCCTATAATCGATCCATGGTCTTAACTCGCCACCCTTTTTCTTTACAAAGAAGAAGCCAGCCCCTGCAGGAGAGCAGGATTTGCGGATGATCCCCCGTGACAGAGCATCGGCAACATACTCCTCCATAGCACAATTATCCGCAACAGACAGAGGGTAAACCCGGCCCCGAGGAGGAATGGCTCTGGGTTGCAGGTCTATGGCACAATCGTAAGACCGGTGAGGAGGCAACGTACCGGTACGCACCTTGTCAAAAACGTCTAGAAACTTTCAGTACTCCTCTGGCAATTGAGATACTGAAGAAGTGCACAAGACTTTAACTGGTTTCTGAAGACAAGTGGAAATACATTGCAGAGACCATGACAAAATTTCGGACTTGCGCCAGTCGAGACTGGGATTGTGCTTTTGGAGCCAGGGATAACCCAGAATAACTGTAAAATGTGGAGAGTTTATCACCAGGAACTGGAGGGTTTCAAAATGTAGAGCCCCAACAGCCATGGATAATGGAGCCATTTCGTGAGTAACAAGTGTGGACTGAAGAGGCCTGCCATCAATGGCCTCAATAGCAAACATAACAGACCGAGGCAAAACAGGAATGGAGTGCTTTGATACAAAAGCACTGCCAATGAAATAGCCTGCAGCACTGGAGTCAACAAGAGCCTGGGTGACTATGGAGGAGTCCACCCAGAAAAGGACAACTGTTACCAAAGGTTTCTTCTTTTAGCGGTTCCGGGGACGAGGATAAACCACCCAAGGTCTGCCCCCGACAGGACCTTAGGTGCGAGCGTTTCCTGGCTGTGTAGGACAAGACTTTAAAAGGTGGCCTTGTAACCCACAATAGAGGCAGAGCCCCTCCCTTTTCCTAATGGCCCTCTCCGCCATGGAGAGACGCGTGAATCCCAACTGCATCAGCTCAGCAGTACCTGGTGACTCGGGACCAGGAGGCATGGGTGGGAATGAACATGTAGGAGACAACGGAACAGGAGGCTTCCGCAAGCGCTCCTTGAAAGAGGGCCTCTCTCTGAGTCTGATGTCAATTAGGATCAAGAAAGACACCAATGCCTCAAGATCCTCTGGTAAATCTCTGGCAGCAACTTTGTGTTTAATCACAATAGAGAGCCCATGAAAAAAGGCGGCAACAAGGGCTTCATTGTTCCAACCTACCTCTGCGGCAAGTGTACGGAACTCAATAGCATACTGAGCAACAGATCTTGTACCTTGCTGAATGGACATGAGTTGTTTAGCAGCAGAGGAGGAGCGAGCCGGAACATCAAATACCCTTTAAAAGGAGGCCACAAATTCAGGGTAATTTGAAATCACAGGTTTATTAGTCTCCCACAAGGCATCAGCCCAGGCAAGAGCTGTGTCAGAGAGTAAAGAAATGAGAAATCCCACCTTAGCTCTGTCAGAGGGAAACGCTTGAGGTAACATCTCAAAGTAAATGCCCACCTGGTTCAAAAACCCTCTGCACTGAATAGGATCGCCTCCATATCACTGAGGTAGAGGTGCAGAACTGGACATGCTCCTGGTAGGACACGAAAACAGGAGCAGCCACAACTTGTGGGACACTTTGGTCCAAATGTGCAGTGCGAATCAGCAGGGTTTGCAGGGCTAGTGCAAATTGATCCAAGCGGTGATCCTGTTCATCCATCCGGGAAATGATGGTAGATAAAGGTGGATTCATGGCCCTTGCGTAATGTCAGGGTGCCAGGAATCAGACTGAGATGAGAAGTGCAAAAATAATCACACCTTTATTAATAACAAAAAATAATAAAAATTCCACAAGTCAAATAACAAGCCAGGAGTCAAAGCCAGAGCTGGTAGTCAGATGAGCCGAGTCAGGAGCCAAAGCGAGTAGTCAGATGAGCCGGAATCAGGAACAAGGAAAACAGCAGAGTCAGGAACAAGCCAGAGATCAGGAACCAGGAGGGACGTCAGACAGCCAGGTAATACACAGAAACTGGAACTCACAAACAGGTCTGAGACAACGCAAGGGCAAAGCATATTGAACAGAGTCCCTTTAAATAATAAGTGATGACATTACAATTCTGAGACTGCAACCTGTCTCACACAGATGATGTACACCAGTCTGGCCATATGAGGGCTTGCGGGAAATGAGCAGCATCACACACTCTGCACCAGACTCAGCAAGAGAGGTGAGTAAAATGGCTGCCAGCAGCACATGCCAAACAAAGCCTGGAAAAAACCCTGACAGAATTTTATTGTACCCTATTTTATCAATGCAATGTTTTGTTCATCCAGGACATACTTGAAAACAAGAGACATCTCAATGTATCCATCCTGGTAAAATATTTTATAAATAAATAAATAAATAAATAAATAAATATATATGATAAGAATTCCCATCACGTGGTCTGTATAGAATAGACAGACAAGATATTTTGCAATATAGACTAATATTTACTCAGTTCCCTGATATATAAAAAGATTGTGTAGGTGAGAGGTTAGCACTCTGACCTTGGGAATTTATATTTTGCAAGTATAGATTTGATTCCCAGTGGGAATATTTTATTAAGATGGATTTATAGATATTAAGTTCTTTTCTTTCTTGTTTTTTTTTAAATGATATGTTATAATATTATATGTCAAATCAAATATTGGTATCAATTATGGGTAAACACTCACTCTTACTGGAATGATATCCCAGTGTTATAACACACCTGTCTTTTAACTATTTTAATGTATGCTATGAATATGAGTTTGATTCCCGTATGGGAAATATGAAGAAAATATATTTTAAAATATTTTTTTATGGTAACAAATAAATATGTATATTTTTATTTTATTTATGTATACAGGGAGTGCAGAATTATAAGGCAAATGAGTATTTTGACCACATCATCCTCTTTATGCATGTTGTCTTACTCCTAGCTGTATAGGCTCGAAAGCCTACTACCAATTAAGCATATTAGGTGATGTGCATCTCTGTAATGAGAAGGGGTGTGGTCTAATGACATCAACACCCTATATCAGGTGTGCATAATTATTAGGCAACTTCCTTTCCTTTGGCAAAATGGGTCAAAAGAAGGACTTGACAGGCTCAGAAAAGTCAAAAATAGTGAGATATCTTGCAGAGGGATGCAGCACTCTTAAAATTGCAAAGCTTCTGAAGCGTGATCATCGAACAATCAAGCGTTTCATTCAAAATAGTCAACAGGGTCGCAAGAAGCGTGTGGAAAAACCAAGGCGCAAAATAACTGCCCATGAACTGAGAAAAGTCAAGCGTGCAGCTGCCAAGATGCCACTTGCCACCAGTTTGGCCATATTTCAGAGCTGCAACATCACTGGAGTGCCCAAAAGCACAAGGTGTGCAATACTCAGAGACATGGCCAAGGTAAGAAAGGCTGAAAGACGACCACCACTGAACAAGACACACAAGCTGAAACGTCAAGACTGGGCCAAGAAATATCTCAAGGTTTTATGGACTGATGAAATGAGAGTGAGTCTTGATGGGCCAGATGGATGGGCCCGTGGCTGGATTGGTAAAGGGCAGAGAGCTCCAGTCCGACTCAGACGCCAGCAAGGTGGAGGTGGAGTACTGGTTTGGGCTGGTATCATCAAAGATGAGCTTGTGGGGCCTTTTCGGGTTGAGGATGGAGTCAAGTTCAACTCCCAGTCCTACTGCCAGTTTCTGGAAGACACCTTCTTCAAGCAGTGGTACAGGAAGAAGTCTGCATCCTTCAAGAAAAACATGATTTTCATGCAGGACAATGCTCCATCACACGCGTCCAAGTACTCCACAGCGTGGCTGGCAAGAAAGGGTATAAAAGAAGAAAATCTAATGACATGGCCTCCTTGTTCACCTGATCTGAACCCCATTGAGAACCTGTGGTCCATCATCAAATGTGAGATTTACAAGGAGGGAAAACAGTACACCTCTCTGAACAGTGTCTGGGAGGCTGTGGTTGCTGCTGCACGCAATGTTGATGGTGAACAGATCAAAACACTGACAGAATCCATGGATGGCAGGCTTTTGAGTGTCCTTGCAAAGAAAGGTGGCTATATTGGTCACTGATTTGTTTTTGTTTTGTTTTTGAATGTCAGAAATGTATATTTGTGAATGTTGAGATGTTATATTGGTTTCACTGGTAAAAATAAATAATTGAAATGGGTATATATTTGTTTTTTGTTAAGTTGCCTAATAATTATGCACAGTAATAGTCACCTGCACACACAGATACCCCCCTAAAATAGCTAAAACTAAAAACAAACTAAAAACTATTTCCAAAAATATTCAGCTTTGATATTAATTCGTTTTTTGGGTTCATTGAGAACATGGTTGTTGTTCAATAATAAAATTAATCCTCAAAAATACAACTTGCCTAATAATTCTGCACTCCCTGTATAATGTATTTGCATTTTAAACATTAATGGCTTATGTGTTATTTATTTGATGTTCCCATATTGGCACTTTTCCTAAATACGTATTAGATATAAGTACAAGAGTTTGTCTCATAAATAGTTAATTAAATGGACAATTAAGAAGAACAAATTGGAAAGAAGCTTAGACTATAATGTAAGCAACGTGGGACACCTTGATATCTTTGAAAAAGCTGGCTATGACTGGTGAAACGTACGTCGGATCTGATTGGACTATTGGGACTCTGATGTCACAAGGAGGGTTGGGACTTTGAAATTTACACTCTGCAGCTGTCTGTGAATGCCGTGTTTGGTGATTCTACAGTCTGCTTTGTTTTTTTACAATTGTTCCCTTATCCTGAGTGATAAATTACGAAGTTTGATGTCCCTTGATACATCTATACTTTAACACATGATTTGTTTTACTGAGAGCTAAGTTATAGCTCCCAAGAGTGTGAGTAAATACTTCCACCTCTTTTTTATATAATCTGTGGATACAGGACTTCACTATTTGTTGTTATTTACTTTTCTTCCAAGGATTTTAACTTCTGGATTCCTGAAGATCACATATCCTTACCAGTGCTTTATCACATTTTTTTCTTTATTGGTTATATATTTGTTTTGTGATATTACAAGTTAACATTTATTTTTTGATCTTCCTGTGTCATTACTAGAACACTGCAGAGCATCTGATGTTCAGAAAGATGCAGTGAAGGGGGACAGTGGGACCAATGGTCTGGCAGAGGAATTCTGGAAAACTTTAGCATAACCTCAGAATTGCTTCTCTGGCGCTTTGGGCCTCTTATTATTTACCATTCCCTCTAGGGTTATTATTAGGTCTTATGGGTTCCTCAGTTTAAAAAAAAATATTTATTTCAAAATAAATACATTTTCAACTAGATGGACTTTGTAACACGGACACTATATTGCACATCAGTTACAAAGTCCATCTTAGGGCGGGGTTTTATTTAAAGGGGTGCAACCTAGCACCCCAGCATCTTTAAAATTCACCAGCCGCCACTGTGTTGAGTTCTACTTTGTGTCCCTATCTTAGTGTCTTCAATCAATCTGTGTCACTCCCTGATACAATAAGGTAGGTCATTGTTTAATTTGTTGTTGTACTGCAGTGTACAGTCACACGGCTTAGCAGCTAATAAAATGCTTAAATGTATAGATGCATTGCAGTATGTTTCAGTTGGGTGTATGACTGTAAGACCATGGGCTGCAAAGTGTCTGTGTGGACTTCACTGTGTGTGTGGGGTGTGGCAGAATCTGCCATCATGGTCTTTCTTTAATATTTTAACACTTTGGCTGCCAGTGATGGATCTGCATTCTGCAGTGCAGATCAATCACTGGCAGCCAAAGTGTTAAAAGATTAAAGAAAGACCATGATGGCATGATTTATTCAACATCATACCAGTTAGGACATTGAGATGAACATTACCTTAGGCAAGGGCGGAACTACCGCAGAGGTTTTTTTTAAAGTTTTAGCACAAATTTTGTATTTTGTATTTTTTTCCCTACCTGTCTGACCTGAGCCTGGTTTTAGTTTTTGCAAAGAGATAAAATAAAGTTTATACTATTTTTGAGAGCTACAAAGATTTTCAGAACTGGCGTTTAAACAAGAATTATTGTATTTAACAGTTCGGTGTTAAAGCAAATTAATCATCCTCAGTAAAGGAAACAATAAAAAATAACTTTAAGTGGAGACATTTTATATTTTCATTAAAAAATTGGCTGGAATTTAATTATGCACAGTTCATGTGAGAATGTTGGTCTAATGCATCCTCAAAAGGTAAAGGCATAAATAAAATTGTCATCATATATTTTATATATCTACTGTATGTGTATATACTGTATGTGCATTTGTGGGTTTATATGTGTGTATGTCTTTATATATGTGCATATGTGTATGTTTTTATGAGTGCATGTGTGTTTTTGTCTATATGTGCACACATATGTCTGTATGACTTTATATGCATGCATGTGTGTGTATGTATTGGCACAAATGCACGTGTGTGGAGGATTTTATATGGGTGCATGCGTGTGTGCTTTTATATGGGTGACCGTGTGTGTGTGTGTATGTGTTTATATGGCTGCACATGTGTATTGGTGCACGTGTGTGGATAAGTGTGTGTTTATATATGTGCATATATTTGTGTGTGTGTTTGGAACTTTGGTAGTTAAAGTCAAATGTCACATATACACATACATGGGCTGCAAACAAATATTTTATTTTATAAATTTTTATGTGACATATATTTTGTTTTGTTTCTAAAATTAATGTCTTCAATATTAAAGGAACATGAAACAATGTTTTTCTTTCATGATTCGTATAGAGCATACTTTTCAGAAATTTACAAATAAATTATAATAACAATTAATATAAATGTAATAATACATTTTTTTCTTCATTCTCTTGGCATCCTTTGTTAAAAAAACATACTTGGATAGACTCAGGAGCAGCAATGCATTATTTGAAGCTAGTTGCTGATTGGTTGCAGTACGTGTTTGCCTCTTGTCATTTGCTCACCTGATGTGTTCAACTAACTTACTGTAGTGCATTGCTGCTCTTTCAACAAAGTATACCAAGGGAATGACGCAAATTAGATAATAGAAGTAAACTGCAAGTTGTTTCAAAGTAGATTCTCTATCTAAATCATGAAATAATACTTTTGGAGTGCATATCCCTTTCATAAGCAATCAATTGTGAATTAAACTATTTAAACATTTTTTTATTTAGAATGAATAAACAAATGTAATATTTCTGTTTTCCTTATTTTTTGTATCTTCCTTTACTATAGATGTGCGGTACCTTTACTTAGAGTAGGAATACAATTAGCGGACCTTACTAGTGCATCTACATTTTTTTAAAACAAATAGCAATAGTATATTTTATATTTGGAGAGTGACATAATTACACTAGTGAGAGTGTGTGAGTTTGTAAGTGTATATATGGAGCTTTCTTGCTAGTAATTGTTTTTCACTGACTGGTACACCATAGTAATATTCTTCCACCAAATATATAGGTTTAGTGTGTGTATGGATATTGGTCTATGTGGCTTTAAGTCCTGCACCTCTCCCATTTCAGATCTGTGGCTAGGGCATTGTACTAGGCATCAGGGTTCATTTTATATGGGTTGGGGTGCCATTCCAACTCTTTATCCTATAAAATAAGAATCTGTCGCCTAGATTACAAGTAGTGCGGTAACAGAGGTGCAATGCTAACTTGCAGTTTATTGTCACTGCTCACTTACCTGCAGCGCTGGTATTACGGGTTTTTATCAACCCAGAGTTAACAGGCAAGAAGTGAGCGTAGAGTCCACACTGCACTCCAATATCAGCGCTGCTTAAGTGAGCGGTGAGCTGGTTATACGTGCTCGTTCACGATTTCCCCATAGACATCAATGGGGAGAGCCGGCTGAGAAAAAGTCTAACACATGCAAAAAAGCAGCGTAAAGCTCAGTAACGCAGCTTCATTGATTCCTATGGGGAAACACATTTTATGTTTACACCTAACACCCTAACATGAACCCCTAGTCTAAACACCCCTAATCTTACACTTATTAACCCCTAATCTGCCGCCCCCGACATCACGACACCTGCATTTTACTTATTAACCCCTAATCTGCCGCCCCCGACATCCCCAACACCTGCATTATACTTTTTAACCCCTAATCTGCCGCTACGGACATCGCCGCCACCTACATTATACTTATTAACCCCTAATATGCCGCCCCCAACGTCGCCTCCACTATACTAAATGTATTAACCCCTAAACCTAAGTCTAACTCTAACCCTAACACCCCCTAACTTATATATAATTAAAATAAATCTAAAGAAAAACTACTATTAATACCTAAATAATTCCTATTTAAAACTAAATAATGTACTTACCTATAAAATAAACCCTAAGCTAGCTACAATATAACTAATAGTTACATTGTATCTATCTTAGGGTTACTATTAATACCTAAATAATTCCTATTTAAAACTAAATACTTACCTATAAAATAAACCCTAAGCTAGCTACAATACAACTAATAGTTACATTGTATCTAGCTTAGGGTTTATTTTTATTTTACAGGCAAGTTTGTATTTATTTTAACTAGGTACAATAGTTACTAAATTGTTATTAACTATTTAAGAACTACCTAGCTAAAATAAATACAAATTTACCTGTAAAATAAAACCTAGCCTAAGTTACACTAACACCTAACACTACACTACAATTAAATAACTTACCTAAATTAAATACAATTAACTAAATTAAATAGAAAAGAAAAAACAAATTACAAGATATTTAAACTAATTACACCTAATCTAAGAGCCCTATCAAAATAAAAGAGCCTTCCCCCAAATAAAAAAAAAACCCCTAGCCTAAACTAAACTATCAATAGCCCTTAAAAGGGCCTTTTGCGTGGCATTGCCCCAAAGAAATCAGCTCTTTTACCTGTAAAAAAAAATACAAACAACCCCCAACAGTAAAACCCACCACCCACACAACCAACCCCCCAAATAAAACCCTAACTAAAAAAACTAAAGCTTCCCATTGCCCTGAAAAGGGCATTTGGATGGGCATTGCCCTTAAAATGGCATTTACCTCTATTGCAGCCCAAAGCCCTAACCTAAAAAAAACCCACATCCAATACACCCTTAAAAAAATCCTAACACTAACCCCCGAAGATTCACTTACCGGAAGAAGTCTTCATCCAAGCGGCAAGATGTCCTCAACGAAGCCGGCAGAAGTGGTCCTACAGACAGGCAGAAGTGGTCCTCCAGATGGGCAGAAGTGGTCCTCCAGACGGCATCTTCTATCTTCATCCATCCGGCGCGGAGCGGCTCCATCTTCAGCCAATAGGATTGTGCTCGCATTCTATTGGCTGATCCAATCAGTATTTTTTCAACCTTAATTCCGATTGGCTGATAGAATTCTATCAGCCAATCGGAATCTAAGGGATGCCATCTTGGCGCCAGCAAGAAGACGTCGTTGGAAGAGGATGCTCCACACTGGATGTCTTGAAGATGGAGCCGCTTCGCGCTGGATGGATGAAGATATAAGATGCCATCTGGATGAAGGCTTCTTCCCATCTGGAGGACCACTTCTGCCGGCTTCGTTGAGGAAATCTTGCCGCTTTGATGAAGACTTCTCCCGGTAAGTGAATCTTCGAGGGTTAGTGTTAGGATTTTTTAAGGGTGTATTGGGTGGGGGTTTTTTTTAGGTTAGGGCTTTGGGCTGCAATAGAGCTAAATAGATAGAAACATAGATATTGACGGCAGATAAGAGCCATAGGCCCAGCAAGTCTGCCCGATATTACCTAACATTATAAACGTATCTAGTTTGTAGGATAGCCTTATGCTTGTCCCAGGCATTTTTAAAGTCCCCCACAGTGTTTGTCGCTACTACCTCTTGAGGAAGTTTATTCCATAAATCAATCACTCTGTCTGTAAAGAAGTGCTTCCTCAAATTACTCCTGAATCTACTACCCTTTAGCGTGAGATCATGACCCCTTGTTCTTGAATTTTCCATTTTATGTAAAATACCCACAGCCTCAGTTTTACTAAGCCCTTTAACGTACTTGAAAGTTTCTATCATATCACCTCTTTCCCTTCTCTCCTCTAAGCTATACATATTTAGGTCATTGAGCCTATCCTGGTAAGTTTTATTTTTTAGACCATGTACCATTTTGGTAGCCCTCCTTTGCACAGATTCAAGATTGATAATATCCTTCTGAAGATATGGCCTCCATAACTGCACACAATACTCAAGAGGAGGCCTAACTAATGATCTATAAAGTGGCATTAGAACCTTACTATTTCTGTTGCAAATACCTCTACCAATACATCCAAGCATTCTGCTAGCCTTATTTGCTGCATTACTACATTGTTTACTAAGTTTTAAATCATCTGAAATAATAATTCCCAGGTCCTGTTCCTCATCTGTAACAGTCAGTAAAGTGTCATTGAGTCTGTAATTAACATTTGGATTTTTCTTCCCTAAATGCATTATTTTACACTGTGTTAAACTTTAGACCCCAGTCGTATCCTCCAATTGTTGTATATCTCTTCTCATTTTGTCTACCCCCCTTGGAAAATCCACTCTGTTACAATTTTTTGTATCATCTGCAAACAGACATACTTTCCCCTGTAACCCTTTGCTGATATAACAGATAAATATGTTAAACAAAACAGACCCCAGAACTGACCCCTAAAGAACACCACTAGTAACAGCCCCCTCTGCTTAATGAACTCCATTTACTAAGACACTTTGTTTTCTGTCCTTAAGCCAGCATTCCACCCAGTTCACAATTTTTGAATCTAGACCAAGGAGATACAGTTTGTGAATTAGTTTATTGTGTGGGACAATGTCAAATGCTTTGCTGAAATTTAGATATGCTACATCAACTGCTCCACCCTTGTCTAATACTTTTGTTACATAATCAAAGAAGTCAATTCGATTAGTCTGACATGATCTCCCTGAAGTAAAACCATGCTGATTTTGGTCCTCTAAATTGTTTGTCTTTATGTAAGTCATATTTCTTTCTTTTAAGAGGCTTTCCATGAATGCCCTTTTAAGGGCAATGCCCATCCAAATGCCCTTTTCAGGGCAATGGGGAGCTTAGGTTTTTTTAGTTAGCATTTTATTTGGGGGGTTGGTTGTGTGGGTGGTGGGTTTTACTGTTGAGGGGGTTGTTTGTATTTTTTTTACAGGTAAAAGAGCTGATTTCTTTGGGGCGATGCCCCGCAAAAGGCTCTTTTAAGGGCTATTGATAGTTTAGTTTAGGCTAGGGTTTTTTTTTATTTGGTGGGGGGCGGGGCTTTTTTATTTTGATAGGGTACTTAGATTAGGTGTAATTAGTTTAAATATCTTGTAATTTGTTTGTTTTTTCTGTAATTTAGTGGGCTTTTTTTTGTAATTTAGCTAATTGTATTTAATTTATTTAATTGTATTTAATTTAGGTAAGTTATTTAATTGTAGTGTAGTGTTAGGTGTAACTTAGGTTAGGTTTTATTTTTTTGTAAATTTGTATTTATTTTAGCTAGGTAGTTATTAAAAAGTTAATAACTATTTAGTAACTATTCTACCTAGTTAAAATAAATACAAACTTGCCTGTAAAATAAAAATAAACCCTAAGCCCGATACAATGTAACTATTAGTTGTATTGTAGCTAGCTTAGGGTTTATTTTATAGGTAAGTATTTAGTTTTAAATAGGAATAATTTAGGTAATAATAGTAGGTTTTATTTAGATTTATTTTAATTATATTTAAGCTAGGGGGTGTTAGGGTTAGACTTAGGGGTTAATAACTTTAGTATAGTGGCAGCGACGTTGGGGGTGGCAGATTAGGGGTTAATAAATGTAGGTAGGTGGTGGTGATGTTAGGGATGGCAGATTAGAGGTTAATAATATTTAACTAATGTTTGCGAGGTGGGAGTGAGGCGGTTTAGGGGTTAATATGTTTATTATAGTGGCGGCGATGTCCGGAGCGGCAGATTAGGGGTTAAAAATGTTATTATAGTGTTTGCGATGCGGGAGGGCCTCGGTTTAGGGGTTAATAGGTAGTTTATGGGTGTTAGTGTACTTTTTAGCACTTTAGTTATGAGTTTTATGTTACAGCTTTGTAGCTTAAAACTCATAACTACTGACTTTAAAATGCGTTAGGAATCTTGGCAGTAGAGGGTGTACCGCTCACTTTTTGGCCTCCCAGGACAAACTCGTAATACCGGCACTATGCAAGTCCAATTGAAAAAAGCCTTTACAAAATTTACGTAAGTTGCTTTGCGTTAAGGACAAAAAAGTTTGCAGTACACCTATACCTGCAAGACTATACCAGCGGGCTTAAAAAAGCAGCGTTAGGACCTGTTAACACTGCTTTTGTATCTTAACGCACAACTAGTAATCTAGCCATGTGACTTTTGAGTACTGTTGTGTTAAAATAGCTTTTAAATGGGGGCCCCCAGAATAGACCATAATTTCAGACCAGTGCTCAGTGTATGGGAGAGGTGCAAAATATACACCAGCTGACACATATATATATATATATATATATATATATATATATATATATATATATATATATATATATATATACACACATACACACACACATTGGCTTCACGCCTGCACCCCACCTGATACTCAGCAGAAAATGAATAGACAGTAAAATTAAATTATACCATTTAGTAAAAAAATAAATACAAATTACATACTATACTCAAATTCATTAAAGCATGTCATTTTAAGACCCTAAACCGCTATCTTTTTAACCTAGTGCAAAGGAGTTAAAAAACATAGTAGAAGCACCAATTTGGCCTCACACAGTACTACTGGACGTGAGTAGAAACTGACACTGATACAATCATCAGCAATAGTAGCATGATTCAACTGTGTAACTAGGGCTGTTGATTGTATTATCAGCAGTTTCAACTCAGGACCAGAAATGCAGTTATATATATTTATGTCTCTGGCATATCATACCAGTGCCTCACCAGCCTCTGACCTCACCGCATGTCACTGTTCAAAAGTATCAAGAAGATGCATCAATGCTGTCCACGTACCATATGGGTGACTTTACCAATATTGGATCCAATTTTTTTTCAATGTGGAAATGTGTTATCATTTATGCTGTGATGTTCCCCATATCAAGAAAGGCATGTTGGAAGCCAACGAACAGCCAATAAACATGATCAATAAGCCTGGAATCAACCCCAAAGCTAGAGATGTCTAACTTATCAAGATTAGCATTATTTTTTTTACTGTAGCATTGTGTAAAAAATAATAATTTGGCCATATTGATTTTTTTTTTTTTTTTTACATTTTAATACTAAAACATTATTGATTTAACTTAAAACTGTTTAGGTATATATACATATTTACATGGCCAATACAAAACTGCAATTTGAAATGAATAAATTAAATGCACAGGAAACCCATTTTTCCATTATTCATAGAATATAAATATAAACAACTAAACAACTTTGCAATGTACTTTTAGTTTCAAATTTGCTTCATTCTCTTGGTATCTTTTGTTCAAGGAGCAGCAATGCACCATTGGGGGCTAGCTGAAAACTTTGGGTAAACTAATGCCAAGAAGCCACCAATAAGTAGCTAGCTCCAAGTAGCACTACTCTAGGGTCTACCTAAGTATGCTTTTCAAGAAAGGATGCCAAGGGAATGAAACAAATTAGGTCACAGGAGTAAATTGTTTAAAAGTACATGCTCTATCTGAATCATGAAAGTTTAATTTTGAATTTACTGTCCCTTTAAGTAGTTCTTCAGATCTGGGGTCCGATCCGATATGCAGCGTCGCCCGCAAAAGCCGGCGATGCCAAATTTTGCGCTGGTTTGGTATCACATATACGGCGTAACCTAGAAGTTACGCTCGTATATTTCTGCCTTGGGCCGTAGTTTTTTGGGCCATAGACAGGTATACCAAACCAGCGCAGTTTGGTATCCAATACACAGCGTAAGGACTTACGTGGCGAAAATTGAGAAATCTTACTCCATTTTCACCTCGCCACAAATTGCAGGCGTAGTAAGCCTTACCCTGTGTATTGGAGCCCCGTAACTCCCTAAAATACCTGCAAAATAAAACCTAACACCTAACGCATGCGCAATGTCTATCTACCTGTCAACCGCCACCTACATTACCTACCCCCTAATGTGAGCCCCTTACACTGCCGCCAGCTATATTAAATTATTAACCCCTAATCTAATCCCCCTACCCCGCCGCCAGCTATATTAAATTATTAACCCCTAATCTAATCCCCCTACCCCGCCGCCAGCTATATTAAATTATTAACCCCTAATCTAATCCCCCTACCCCGCCGCCAGCTATATTAAATTATTAACCCCTAATCTAATCCCCTACCCTGCCGCCAGCTATATTAAATTATTAACCCCTAATCTAATCCCCCTACCCCGCAGCCAGCTATATTAAATTAATTAACCCTTAAAATAATAAAATATCCCTACCACTAAACCTAAGTCTAACCCTACAAATAGTAAACAGCTCTTTTGCCAGCCCTTAAAAGGGCTTTTTGCGGGGCTTTGCCCCAAAGTAATCAGCTCTTTTACCAGCCCTTAAAAGGATCAGCCAATCGGATTGAACTTGAATCTGATTGGCTGATTGAATCAGCCAATCAGATTTTCTTACCTTAATTCCGATTGGCTGATAGAATCCTATCAGCCAATCGGAATTCGAGGGACGCCATCTTGGATGACGTCATTTAAAGGAAACTTCATTCGTCGTTCAGTCGTCGGGCCTGCTGGATGTTCCGCGTAGGAGGTCTGAAGAAAGAAAATTGAAGATGCCGCTTGGAGGAAAACTTCACCCCGATGGAGGACCTCTTCTTTGCCGCTTGGATGAAGACATCGCCGGGATGGAAGACTTCTTCTTTGCCGCTTGGATGAAGACATCGCCCGGATGGAAGACTTCTTCTTTGCCGCTTGGATGAAGACATCGCCCGGATTGGATGAAGACGACTCAAGGTAGGGAGATCTTCTGGGGCTTAGTGTTAGGTTTTTTTAAGGGGGGTTTGGGTGGGTTTAGAGTAGGGGTATGTGGGTGGTGGGTTGCAATGTTGGGGGGTGGTATTGTGTTTTTTTTACAGGCAAAAGAGCTGTTTACTTTGGGGCATGCCCCGCAAAAAGCCCTTTTAAGGGCTGGTAAAAGAGCTGGTTAATTTTTAATTTAGAATAGGGTAGGGCATGTTTTTATTTTGGGGGGCTTTATTATTTTATTAGGGGGCTTAGAATAGGTGTAATTAGCTTAAAATTCTTGTAATCTTTTTTTATTTTTTGTAATTTAGTGTTTTGTTTTTTTTGTAATTTAGTTTAGTGTATTTAATTGTATTTTAGTTTAGATATTTGTAGTTTATTTAATTTATTGATAGTGTAGGTGTATTTGTAACTTAGGTTAGGATTTATTTTACAGGTAAATTGGTAATTATTTTAACAAGGTAGCTATTAAATAGTTATTAACTATTTCATAGCTATTGTACCTAGTTAAAATAAATACCAAGTTACCTGTAAAATAAATATAAACCCTAAAATAGCTACAATGTAATTATTAATTACATTGTAGCTATCTTAGGGTTTATTTTATAGGTAAGTATTTAGATTTAAATAGGAATATTTTAATTAATAATATTAATATTAATTAAAAATTAGATTTATTTTAATAAGAATATAATAATATAATTAGGGTTAATATATATAATATAATAACTATATTAACTATATTAACCCTAATATAATTAGGGTTAATATAGTTAATATAGGTGGAAGCGGTGTAGGGGGATTAGATTAGGGGGTAATACATTTATTATAGGTGGCAGCGGTGTAGGGGGATTAGATTAGGGGGGTAATACATTTATTATAGGTGGTGGCGGTGTAGGGGATTTAGATTATAGGCAAAAGAGCTGATTACTTTGTGACAATGCCCCGCCAAAAGCCCTTTTAAGGGCTGGCAATAGAGCTGGTTACTTTGGGGTAATGCCACGCAAAAAGCCTTTTTCAGGGCTATTTGTAGGGTTAGACTTAGGTTTAGTGGTAGGGATAGTTTAGTATTTTAGGGGTTCATTAATTTAATATAGGTGGCGGCAGTATAGGGGGATTAGATTAGGGGTTAATTAATTTAATATAGGTGGCGGCGGTATAGGGGGGATTAGATTAGGGGTTAATTAATTTAATATAGCTGGCGGCAGTGTAGGGGGATTAAATTAGGGGTTAATAATTTTAATATAGCTGGCGGCAGGGTAGGAGCTCACATTAGGAGGTAGTTAATGTAGCTGGCGGCGGTGTAAGGGGCTCACATTAGGGGGTAGGTAATGTAGGTGGCAGCGGTGTAAGGGGCTCACATTAGGGGGTAATTAATGTAGGTGGTGGCAGGGTCCGGGAGTGGCGGTTTAGGGGTTAATACATTTTTTTTTTTTTTAATGAAAAAAAGTTTTTTATTGATTTTTCAACATTTTACAAATATAAAATCAGACCAACCGTGTTACAATTTCAATTGATTTACAATTCTTTTTGTTACTAAATAATATGATTAAAGGTATATAACAAAAAGACCACCACATAGCAGACAATAAGTAATAAGTAGATGTGCTTAACGCGACCGTTGGTCGACAGTCCTGTCCCTAGAGGACTCTTTAATGCTCCATTTAGACCCTCTCAGGAGGAGGACCCGGCTCAGCATTCATGACCTTAAGTTGTTACCAAAATTTCTAGCCCCTACCACAGGAAAATTGGATTCAACTCTTAAAGAGGGGAGAGGGGGATGTGTTGTGACCCACCCAGACTAGCTGGGCAGGAGCGGAAGTGGCAGGGGCCAGACTCATATCTCCTTTCCTAGCCTCACTTAGCTCTTCTATCTATTTCTAGCCTCGGTATACATTATCCAGGGCTCCCACATTAGTAGAAACTGTTCTTTTCTATCTAGAATATCTGCGGAGGCGCTGCTCATTTGGTAATAATAGTCAATTTTATTCTTGATTATCAAAAAAGAGGGTACTGTGGTCTTCCAATATCTTGCTATAGTTAGCCTGGTTACAGTGCAAATCAGCGCTACTAATTTGTTTGCATTTCTGGATAGATTTGATATAGGCTCGTGTAACAGTGCCTGGGAAGGAGTTAAGTTAATTTGCCTATATAGGATTTCACTTAGGAGCTCTGATGTTTGGGACCATATGCGTGATACATGACAGCAGTTCCACCACATATGTGCATATGTGCCGCTTTCATTACAGCCACGTAAACAACTTGTGTTCGCGTGCGCTGCGTGGATTCTCGATGGGTGGAAGTACCATCTGTAAGCTACCTTGAGAAAGTTTTCCTTCAAATGCGCACAAATAGAGAAGGAAGTACCAGATTTCAAAATATCGCACCACTTTTCAGCGGTCCATATAATATTGAACTCTGTCTCCCATTTTATCATAAATGGTAGTTTATTAAGTTTGGATGGGGTATTAAATAGGATATATAAGTTAGAGATCGCCCCTCTCATTCGTTCAGTGGCCAAACAGAGTCTCTCTAAATAAGAACTAACAGTTAGCTGATTTTGTCCTATAACTTCATCTACTCTCGCTCTTAATTGCAGGTAATGAAACCAACTCTCTCTTCCTTGTTTATTTAAATCGGCATATTGTTGGAATGTGAATAGCTTGGTGCCTTCCAGGGCATCTGCAATGCGGTACAGCCCTTGTTAGCCCACTTTTCCTGTGTAGTTAGGTCATAATGGGTAGATAATGTCACTAGGGGGTCGCCTTCGACCCTTTGGGTATCAAAGTGTATTTGGTTGTTAGTGTTTCCCACAGTGCCAGTGTGTGTGCTATAGTAATAAAGCTTCTCCATTTAGGGGGCCTATCTTTTTTAGCAGTCCACAACAATTTATAAATGGGGTGTATCTTCATCATATCTGATTCTATTTGAACCCATTGAATTCTATCTAGGTGGTTATGCCACAGAGAGGACTGTGCCAACCTGGCCGCGTAATAGTACGCCGTCAGGTCTGGCATTCCCATCCCCCCTCCTGTTTTATGTCTGAGAAGTGTTTGTTTATTAACTCTGGATCTTCGGTATTTCCAAATGAACGCTACCAGGTCTTTTTGTGTTTTCCGTAACACAGTGGTGGAAACGTTTATAGGTAGTGAACGAAAGAGATACAAAATTTTGGGTAGAATCGTCATCTTAATTGATGTCAACCTGCCATATAAAGAGATGTTTAGTTTGTTCCACCTTGATAGTAAAGTTTTAATATGAGTGAACATAGGTGTGTAGTTCAATTTGTAAAGATGGTCCAGGTTGTTCGGGATTATGATACCCAAATACTTTATGCCCTTGTCAGCCCAATTAAAATCAAAATTCAGGATCAATAATTTTTTGGTATGTTCTGGGAGATGTGTACTGATTGCCTCGCACTTATCATTGTTAATCTTGTATCCCGAGATGTTGGCGAATCTATTAATCGTGGAGTATACTAGAGGGAGGGAAATCATGGGCTTAGTAATTGACAAAATTACGTCATCTGCGAATAGACTGATCTTGTGTTCCCTGTCGCCTATCTTAATGCCATTAATATCTACATTTTGCCTGATGCTTGTTGCCAGCGGTTCAATGCATAGGGCGAACAGCAATGGTGATAATGGGCACCCCTGTCTGGTTCCATTAAGAATTTTTATAGGTGAGGATTTATAACCCGCTATTCTGATGAAGGCGGAAGGGTGGGAGTATATTGCCGAAATTGCTGTATAAAAATTTCCCCTAAAGCCCATATTTTTTAGCACTGCGGTGAGGTAATCCCAATTTACACGATCAAATGCCTTCTCTGCGTCCAATGAAAGAAACAGAGAAGGCACATTTTGTTTGGAAGCATAGTCCACAAGATCAATAATTTTCCGAATGTTATCTGGGGCGTCTCTATTACGGATAAAGCCCACCTGATCTTGATGGATGAGCTTTGGAAGAATGTCATTTAGTCTAGTTGCTAAGATTTTTGTAAATAACTTAATATCTAGATTAATCAGGGAGATAGGCCTATAATTTTTACAGTGTTGTTTACATTTCCCAGGTTTAGGGATTACCGATATACGAGCCTCAAGAAGTTCCTTGGGTATAGTCCCCCCCTCTAGTATGTGGTTGAAACTCTCAACTAAGATGGGGCCAAGATCCTGTGCAAACATTTTATAGAAAATACCTGAGTACCCATCTGGGCCTGGCGCCTTACCCATCTTTAAATTTCGTATCGCTAAATTCACTTCATGGATAGTTATTGGCGAATTTAGCTTATCTAGGTCTTCTGTTGCTATTTTGGGTAAGTTACAATCCTGTAGGAATGCATTTGTATCCCTATCTAGTGTGATAGGATTTTTGGATGGGGGCAGGGCATAAAGTTTCTGGTAATACTGGGCAAAAGTGTCAGCAATGATCTGTGGATGGTTTGAGATCTGCCCATTTGTCATTTGAATTTGTGGTACTGTGGATGTCCTAGTCATTTCTTTTAATTTAAATGCTAACAGTTTATCAGGTTTGTTGGCTTGTATGAAGTATTGAGTATCAATCAGTTTTAGGGACCTGGTAGCCTCCTTTGTCAACAGCTGATCCAGAGCATTTTCTTTGTCTCTCAGTAGCTTTAATGTTTTGTCATCTAGTGATAGCTGGTGCTGTGATTGTAGGTGTTTAATCTCGCTTCTAGTACTTTCTAGCTGAGTCAAATACGCTTTATTCTGTTTGTTAGATTCTTTTATTAGAATTCCCCTGGCAAAATCTTTTAAAGCTCCCCAAATATACAAGGGGTTAGATACTGAGTTTTGATTAAGTGTTAAAAAGTGAGAAATTTCTGTCTGCAAATTTTGCGTAAATAATTTATCTCTGAGCAAAGTTGGGTTTATAGTCCAGCTTCTGCCCCTATAAGGGTCAATTAAGCCACTTAATTTTGTTAGTACTACGTTGTGATCCGACCATGTGGTTGGTATAATATCTGAGGCTAATATCAAAGGGGACATAGTTTGGCTAACCAGAATATAGTCTATTCTTGAGTAAACATTGTGTGAGGTGGAGTAGAATGAATAATCTCTTGTTTTTGGGTTTATATATCTCCAGCTATCTACAAGATTATGGTCAAGAATAAAATCAAACAGAAGCTTCTTGGAACTTTGAGATGGAGATGTGCGTGGGATCGCTGACTTGTCTAGTTCAATATTGGCTACTAAATTGAAGTCTCCCCCTATGATTAAGCGAGATTTTTTCCATGTGGTTAGCATCATTCCTAACTTAGACAAAAATGGGGCCTGAGATTCATTAGGGGCATATATATTTCCCAATATAACATGTGTGTTGTGTATCCTGCCCTTAACTATAATGTATCTCCCAGCCTTGTTAATAATTACCTCGTCCTCCTTAAAATTTAGCTCTGAATGGACCAAAATGGAAACACTGCATTTCTTGGATTGGCAGGTGGCATGAAATTGTGTGGGGTAATTTCTATCCCAATTTTTAGGGGTTTTTATTTTTGTAAAATGGGTTTCCTGCAATAGGATGATGTGGGCTTTCATAGATTTATATGTGTCTAAGGCTTTACGTCTCTTGATGTGGGAGTGTAACCCTCGAACATTATGTGTGACTATATTTAAAGACATTTCCTACCTACGTGTACAGTGAGAGAGTGAGTAAAGAAAAATAAAGAAGACTCCTGAAACACAGGTAAAGAAGCTTACCACTCGTTGGCTGGCCGGGACCCCCTCCCTGTATGAAAGTAGAGCTTTCAAGTCTGTCTCGTGGAACACATAGCTGCTGTAACATACCTCTATGTAATATATGACATGCTAAGATGAGAAAATATGTAACGGTTAGTCTGAGCAATAACAAATCAATCAACAACTGACCTTGTTCGGTCCGAACTTGGATCTTTGATCCAGGAATGCAATATGACATAGCAATAACAAATAAAATGAAGAAACTAGCAAACATAAATAACTAATACAACAAAAGAAACTTCGGGCATACATTATTGGCATATTGAATGCCTATTACCTCGGTGATATAACCAAAACAACTTTGACTCTGGATAAGGGTGAGCCCTATGATTCTGGACTTATAACAATAATCTAACTATTTAGAAACATTAAGTCCAGGTCAAGAGTCATTTCATTTTTTTCGGGCTTGTTCTCAGAATTTAAGCCCCCCTTAGTGGTGATACTTCCCTTTAGGGAACGTGCAGAATTACAGTCATAGCTTGGGAATTATTTCTGCAAGTCAGGTCGGGCTCTCCGGTTCTTGATTTCTCTTCTTAGCCTTCCCATTTTTAAGCACCGGTGTCCAGGTGCGGCTCAAAGCTTTCCTTTGCGGCTTGGGAGACTGTGATGATTTCTCAATATGGAGCTTGTTTAGAATTGATTGTCCCTCATCAACTGTGGCACAAGAGTATGTTGTTTTGTCCACTGTGAAGGACAACTTGAAGGGGAATCCCCATCTGTATTTAATTTGGGCGTTAGCCAGGGCTGCTACTATCGGCTTGAATTCTCTTCTCTTCTTCAGAGTGATAGGGGAGAGATCCGCAAATATTTGAATTTTATGGTCCTCATAAGTGATCTCTGGAACTCCCCGCACTGCTTGCATAATTCTATCTTTAATATGGTAATAGTGAAGTTTTGTTATCACATCTCTGTGGGCCCCTGGTGTTGGAGGCTTAACTAAGGCTCGGTGAACTCTGTCCATAAGAAGGAAAGATGCATCTTCCTCTGGTAATATTTGTTGGAAGATTTGTGTAATAACGTCTTGAAGGTTATTATATTTTTCAGGTAAGTTGCGTATGCGAATGTTCGATCTCCGAGATCGGTTTTCCAGATCTTCCAGGTGGTCCTCCAGTTTTTGTATTTGCGCTTGTTGTGCGCTCACTGTTGCTTGTAACTCTGGGATCTCCTCTATTAAGTCATCGACTTTATCCTCAATTGCTGAAGTTCTCTCACCAATGTCAGCAATCTCTTGTGTTAATTCTGAAAGGGCCGCTCTCATTTCTTCATGAAACATTTGTTTTATCTGCTTTAAGAGGGCCTCATTGGAGGAGGTTGATTTCTGGGAGACAATGGGGGGATCCTCCGTGTCTTCTTCTTGTTCCATCCGTTGAGATAGGTCTAGCATAGCCTGTTTCTTTTTCTGTTGTGACTTGGAAAGGCACTCTTTAACCGATTGCGTGCGGCTTTTCATCTTCTAGATGTATCTTCCCAAAGCAGGGAGTGTTGGTTGGTGCTGAGGTTTCCGTGCTTTTGAGAACCTATCGCTCTGATAGCTACGTAGCAGCCCTGGGAGCCTTAATCTTTCAGAGAGCCACTCTGCCCCTTGACTTTACACAGACAAGTAATCTTCATCTAGATCATTTAAGCATTTATTATATCCATTAGTGCTTGAGAGTAGAGGGAGTTTGGCATATAAAAGACAATCTTTCCTGATAGGGTGAGATGAGTTAGGGCCTGCAGTAATCACCTCTCTTGTTTTCCCTGTCGCCTCAGTTGCTGCGGGCTAAAGGATGAGAGAGCAGCGGGTGGAATCAGCCCTTATAAGTATTAAATCACCCTATCTAGAGTCCATTTATGTGATGTAGATCATCCAGGAAAAAGTATAGAAAGTCTCTATTTTCTGGGTTCAGTTAATTTTCAGTTAGCACTCACCTCCCCTGGGGAGTCTGTCCTCACAGGACCATCACGGGCAGGGGATTTTGGATATGACCCACCAGCAGGCTAACTGGCAGGAAAGGGGTGAGGAGGGAGTGCTATTTTTTCACAAGTAATTAACAGTGTAGTGTAGCTGGTGAAGGCAGGCAAAGACAGTTCCAGACTGCTCCAGGTTGCAGGCTAGCTTCCGATGACTCCCCCCCCCCCCTCTACTAGGAGAGATATTGCGTTAAAGCTAGTGCCCAAGTTGTATGCTCAGCTCTAAAATTAGTGCAGCCTGGGAGCAAGTAATAATGTATGTGGTATGCTGCAGACTTGTGAGGCGTTTTCAGGTCTCTCTCTTTGCTTAATTGCAGCTGAATGTAATGTCTTACATACCCCCAACTAGTCTCTTATAATGTCCCAGATGTCCAGAAAGTATTTGTGTGTTAAGATGTCAGAGAGTGCTTAAATGCGTACCTTGAAAATGGCGGTTCGCGCCAAATCCCGTTTTTTCCTGCTTTCCTTTTACATTGATTGCAGCAGTTCCTGTTGATTAATTGGGGGTAATTGTTCACTGTGTATCTTAGTCGTGGCCGGTATTATGGCCTCAGTGATGTTTGAAGGCCTCCGGTGCAACTTTCCGGTCCGGAGTAGGCCGCAGCCCCGGACTCTCCTAGTTTTCTTCTGGAGCTCAGGTCCGGATCGGATTCCGACTTCCAAAACTTTGTGGTTTGCAAGCTGAATTCGAGTGTCCAGGCTGAGGGTACTACTCTGTGCTTAGTAATAGCCTTTCAGGTCTATATAGATCACTTTTTGCCAGTTTAAAAACTTTTTCTCTCAGGAGCTCTTCAAAAGCACTGCTGCATCGATGGCTGGCTAGCTCCGCCCCCCGGGTTAATACATTTTTTATTATTAGGAGAGTGAGGGGGGATAGCGGATAGAGGGGTATACGTGTCGGGCTATGTTTGGGAGGTGTGTTAGACAGTAAGGGAGATTTAATAACTTCAGTCAGGTTTTGTAGGCGCCGGCAGTTTCTAAAGTGCCGTAAGTCACTGGCGACTCCAGAAATTTGTACTTACGCAGATTTCTGGACATCGCTGGTTTATCCAACTTACGGCACTTTAGCATCTGACGGCGTCGTATATGGGATAGCTCGAGTTGCGAGCTGAAACTATGGGCGGCGGGGGTTCCCTCGCTTGCGCCGCAAACTACAATCTATATCAGATCGCTAATTGTATGATGGTATTTTCAATGAAATGTATAATTATGTATTAGGTTTATGTAAAGCCTGAAATTAGCCAAAATTGTGCTAGTATTGTCAACTATGTTTATCATCTAATCTTTTATAAATTATTCATTATATATAAAATAATATGAAATGAATATGGAAATAAAAGTGAAATTTAGCACCATTTAAAATGTGCAACTGGGTATAACAAGGTGTTCATTAAAGTGTTTTACAGTTGATACTGATATAGCTCACCCTATACGTTTAATGGAAATCGGTAGCAGCATTCTCATTGTGACGGTATTACAAATCATCCATTTAGTGTTGGAGTACTGATCCTGATTTAACGCTTTGCAACCCGGTATTATGCATTAATAATAATAATTAATAACAATCATTCAAATGCTATAAAAATAAGGGGTGAATTAAGGCTTTATTAAAGAGATAGTAAAGTCCAAAATAAACTTTCATTTTTGTAATACACATGTATTGGCAAAAATGCTTCAAAAAAAGCTATAGCTGTTTCAAAAGTGTATTTAAGTATGCACCGTGCAGGAGCATTTAAACACAGCACTTGCTTAGAGAGCTTAAAGGGACAGTCTACAATAGAATTTCTATTGTTTTAAAAGATAGATAATCCCTTTATTACCCATTCCCCAGTTTTGCATAACCAATACAGTTATATACTTTTTACCTCTGTGATAACCTTGTATTAAATGACTTTTTTGATCACATGACTTTTTATTTATTATCTATTGACTTGCAGATAGTACTGTGTTGTGCAAAATCTTAAATAATTTCTTGGGCGTGAACACATTGTTATCTATATGGTCCACATGAACTAGCAGTCTCCTGTTGTGAAAAGCAAATGCAAAAGCATGTAATTAAGAGGCTGTCTATAGAGCCTTTGAAACAGGCTAAAAATGTAGAGGTTTAAATGTTCTAAAGTATATTAATCTAGCAACATTGGTTGGGCAAAGCTGGGGAATGGGTAGTAAAGGCATTATCTATATTTTTAAACAACAACAATTTTAGTGTAGACTGCCCCTTTAAGGTGATTTTACCATCTAGTAATTAATCAATTTGTTAATTGCTGACATGATACAAGCCCCACTGGTCCTCTGAGCAGCTACAATATTTTAAATGCTGGTGCACTGAGAATATCTAGCTATTCTTCACATGCACAGAAAAATGTTAACACTAAAACAGTGATAACTTTTACTAGAAGCATTTTTGCCAATACATATATATTGCAAATATGTTTCTATTCAAATATGTAATTCATCTATGTGCATTTAAATTTTGACCAGAATGTCCCTTTAATGTTGAATTAATCTACCCAAAGAGGCATACTACATACTTAAAGGGACACTGAACCAAAACAAAATATTTTGTTATTCAGATAGAGCATGCAATTTTAAGCAAATTTCTAATTTACTCCTATTTAGTGATGTCGCGACCCTAAAATTTTGCGTTCATGAACGGCGAACGCGAACTTCCACAACTGTTCGTGAACGGGCGAACCGCCATAGACTTCAATAGGCAGGCGAATTTTAAAACCCACAGGGACTTTTTCTGGCCACAATAGTGATGGAAAAGTTGTTTCAAGGGTACTAACACCTGGACTGTGGCATGCCGGAGGGGGATCCATGGCAAAACTCCCATGGAAAATTACATAGTTGATGCAGAGTCTGGTTTTAATCCATAAAGGGCATAAATCACCTAACATTGCTAAATTGTTTGGAATAACGTGCTTTAAAACATCAGGTATGATGTTGTATCGATCAGGTAGTGTAAGGGTTACGCCCGCTTCACAGTGATAGACCAAACTCCCCGTTTAAAGGGACAGTCTACACCAGAATTTTTATTGTTTTAAAAGATAGATTATCCCTTTATTACCCATTTCCCAGTTTTGCATAACTAACAAATTTATAATAATATACTTTTTTTTTTTTTTATATTTTTTATTGAAGTTTCAACAAACGATGAAATACAAAATACAACATTTGCCCATGTATTATATTGACATTTAAGGAAAACACATAATGATATGACATATGGGATATCTATGTGGCTAGTGAGGGAGTAACTGTTCTAGGCAGCGACTTGAATCAAGAGTTTTAGGGTTTACAAAAATAATCATAACAATAGCAATGTTAAAAGGTTGGCCTGAACCAATAGGAACCCGTGCTATGTCTAGAGAGGTGTCAAATATAAGTTTGGGCAGACAATGATGAGACTTCATTTTATATTTTAATGATTGAGATCTAATCTCTCCCCTATAGGATGAGTAAAGTAGAAATTCCTGTCTTAATGTGGGGAGTTAGTATTGAGAATGACCGCAAGGAGGTCAAAGAGAACTTGAAAGAAGAGGGGTTGCAGTGGGCCAGAGCCACTTGAATTATGGAAGGGGAGGGGAGGGGGAGGAAAAAGTAGGGAGGGCGGAGCCTACTGTGATGGGGCAACAGGATACGTTTATTTATGGGACTATGTAAGCTATCAATGTACAAAGGGTAATGTCCAAAATGGGGATCTGCGGGAAGCATAGCACTGTTATATGGGGAGGAGTTATATTTAAGTAGGAGGTAACTGAGTCTTAATCCAAAACGTAATACTAGTAATGTCACTGTCTATAAAATGGGTGAGAGTATCTCTCAGCAACACTATGTGGAGGGAGGGACATTAGCCTGTAGTTTATGCCATGTGGACGGTTATCTTCCAAGCCATGAATATACTTAAACAACCTCAGCATACTAATGGAACTACTGAACCGACTACAGAGGTAGAGGGATAGAATTATTAATGCATAGCCATGGTTGAACCCTACATATTATTTAGTAATAAAAATAATAACAACTGGCCAAATAGACTATCAGTGCAGCTGTGGGAAACTGCAAGCTTATAGTGTTTAATATAGGGAGTGTCTAGGGAAGAGACCTTGAGAAGCTTTAAGAATGAGCTTATGAATGCTGGTCAACAGAGTGACGATAGGGTTAAATCCACATATACTTATAATGAAATAAAAACATCTCTACCCTGCTATTTTACCATGTAAGCGCAGAGAGATGAGCAGATATTATAGCGGCAATATTGAAGTATACAAAATATACCTGACATACATTACCCCAAAGTAACATCTCAACCCACTTTAAGAGTCAACTAATACAAACAGTAAACAACAGAATGACATAGTACTGGTCAGAATTACAAACTTGCACAACGATGATAAAAAAAAAAGCGGTTAGTCCTTTTGTAAGATCTATAGTGTTATCATAAACTATTGAAAACGTGGACAAAGGAGGGATGTACTAAAATCATTATGAGTCAAACTTATTAGTGAGGTCTGTTAAGGAGTACACTTATCAAAAGGTGTGAGGTAGCATAGAAAATGACATGTGATAGTAGGTCTGAACTTTACAATAGTCCAAGCTTCTCTCACATCTATATTATACAGAAGGTCTGGGTTTTTATGGCAAAGGATGTCCAATAATAACTCTCCAATAAATAATTGCAGATATATGACCTATGATGAGGGAATGTGTGTGCCCTGAAAATGGTACTATAAGTGTATGGGGTCAAAAGTAGTAGAGGTAGTACATGTAAAAAATTGCTTGTATAGCACCTTAGATAAATAGAGCTATAATTGTCTGTGTTTAGCTATAGTATGTTGTGACCCCTAACTAGGGTTGTTTTTAATAAGTACTAACTCCCCTGGTCTAAATTACTACGCATAACCTCGCTGCGATTGACTCAACTGTCACAGAGAAGGGTACAATTTCTAGGGTAAAAAGTAGGCTTGGAAGGGGAATTCAGGAAGAATTCTAATTTAGCAAAAGCTTGGCATACCTTAGAGGGCTTATGGGTGCGTGCGCCTTTGGGGTCAGAGCCGTGTAAATGGGAAGTTTACAGATATAATCTAACAACTACGTTAACACTCAGGAGCAGAGAGGCATATAACACTTATATTCAATAGTAATAACATCATAGTCTAAAACGTTTGGTACAGTCATATAATATTTACACTAATGAAAAAAAAAAAAAGAGAGAAGTAAACATTTAAAGATGATAAGACACAATCACCTAACAAGTTAGAATTTAAGCATTAAGCAAGTAACCAGGAATCACTATGGGGACTTTTAAGGGGCTCAGCAGGGCTGATAAAAGTATCATTATGCAAAGAGGGAGACTGAGAAATAGTGTTCCATAATAAGGACAACCCTTGAGAGACGGGATGTCACTGATTATATTACCCGATACCAACCCTACAGTCTTGGGTGGTCTGGGTAACTTCACAGACTTTTATTCCAAGGGCCCGTGATTGAACTCCATATACTCCATGAGAGATATGCGCTGTATACAGCGCTAAACGAAGGGGGTATACCGACTTGTAGAAATGCTCAGCTGAAGGCAGCAAGGCTTCGACTGGTCGGGTTGAGTTTCTCACTTTTGTTGATGGCGCAGTGGGCTCTGTTAACCACACTGCTGACGGTGTCACATTGGTTGGGTAGCTGAATAGTGCCTTATGTAACGGACCTCCTGGCAGTGGTTCCTCTAATGAAGGTCTGCTCTTCCCGCGTCTGCTCCGTTTTGTTAGTAATAAAGGTTGTGTAGATTCCAGTTCCCTGTCAAGAGAAGGTATACCGTTAGCTGCTTCCTTAACTAAGCTTAACGTAGTAAACATACGATCTAGGTGATCCGATAATGCTTGACCATGGGAGCCTAATGTGTTCTGATCTCGTATCATGTCCTTCAGGGAGATTCTCTGTGTATCCCACGCTGTCATAGTGTGTGTACCAGAGTCACAGCGTGTGTCAGATGTTATAGGGGAGACTTCCTCCGGTGCATTCAGCTCCGCTTGAAGAGTGGACAGAAGTAGGTTAAAATGTTGCCTAAGATCCTGGTAGTGATGATCTAGGGAGAACAGTGTATTACGCTCGCAGCGTTCTATGGCGTCCATAGCGGTGAGGCAGTGTCCGTTGATGTTCTCTAAGTCAGAAAAAGACATTATAATCAATAGGGAGCTGAATGTGGATATTTGTCAGGCACGTAATCATAGTTCACAAGGAGCTGCCAGTATGGTCAAGTTAGCTCTTGTTCTAAGCTCCACGTGGTCCGCAATATGGCTGCTCCTCAACTAGCCTGTGTGTGAGCTGTAGATGAAAGGAAATTGCTCTTATTTGTCACCTCAGGTCCTCTCTTAGACACTAGACTCCTCGATACTGATTTATGGGATATCAGCTATATTTTTTTTCAAAGTCTAGGGCAATACTGAGCGGTCTTATTATGAATAAAAGATATCATATGAGCAGAGCTCTCTTAATGTGCGACCGCTCAGACGCCTGGCTTGCTCCGCCCCCCCATAATAATATACTTTTAACCTCTGTGATTATCTTGTATCTAAGCCTCTGCAAACTGCCCCTTTTTTCAGTTCTTTTGACAGACTTGCAGTCTAGCCAATCAGTGCGTGCTCCCAGATAACTTCTCGTGCACAAGCACATTGTTATCTATATGAAATACGTGAACTAACACACTCTAGTGGTGAAAAACTGTTAAAATGCAATCTGAAAGAGGTGGGCTTCAAGATCTAAGAAATTAGCATATGAACCTCCTAGGTTAAGCTTTCAACTAAGAATACCAAGAGAACAAAGCAAAATTGGTGATAAAAGTAAATTGGAAAATTGTTTAAAATTACATGCTCTATCTGAATCATGAAAGTTTTTTGGCCTAGACTGTCCCTTTAACGAACCGCAAACAACCGCAAACAGTCCATTTGCACAACCGCAAACTCCCCATTTGTACAAGGTTGGATACCAAGCTAGCCATGTCCCGTTCCTTGTCCTCACTGATGTCATTGAAGGTCTCTTCCTCCACCCAGCGACGTACAACACCAAGGGTCCCTGAAAGGTGACAACAAGCCCCCTGGGACGCCTGCTGTGTTTGGTCTTCCCCCTCCTCAAAGTCACCTTCCTCCTCTGACTCCTCTTTTTCAGATTCCTCTCTTTGCGTCGCCTCTCTCTGCGTTATTATAAGGTGTGTTAAGTAGTACTATTCCTATCAGTTTAATCCCTGTTACGTCCCCTATCAGGGGACGTGTATATGGCATCGATTTTAGGAAACGGGAGATGGAAAAAGATGCTTGGTCGGTCCTCCTACTTCAAATTTGGGGCACTGCGCGTGCAATCTAATGTGATACCAGATAGGAGTGGTGTGTTAAGTAGTACTATTTTTATCAGTTTAATCCCTGTTACGTCCCCTATCAGGGGACGTGTATATGGCATCGATTTTAGGAACAGAGAAATGGAAAAAGATGCTTGGTCGGTCCTCCTACTTCAAATTTGGGGCACTGCGCGTGCAATCTAATGTGCCACCAGATAGGAATAGTACTACTTAACACACCACTCCTATCAGTTTAATCCCTGTTATGTGCCTTTTTTTTGGTTTGGTTTTTGAAGCCACAGTGCAGCACCAGAGGCCAGAAAAATTAGGCATGTACACATGCTTGAAAAATTAGGTTGCAGCCGCTGCTGTAGCAGAAAAATTGATGTTTGTTTCCCAGGCAGAAAGTTCCCTAAAACATTGTGGCTTGAACCCTAGTTGGTGGCGGATAAGTCACGCAAGTCGTCCGGCATTCAGAGATAAAATACAGCAGCGTGTGGAGCATTTTTAGCCCAAGGCAGCTCATCTCATCAGGCCTTTTTTAGTCGAATGTATCGCCCACTGTCAGTCCCTTCGGGATCCATCCCTCATTCATCTTAATAAAGGTGAGGTAATCTAGACTTTTTTGACCTAGGCGACTTCTCTTCTCAGTGACAATACCTCCTGCTGCACTGAAGGTCCTTTCCGACAGGACGCTTGAAGCGGGGCAGGCCAGAAGTTCTATCGCAAATTGGGATAGCTCAGGCCACATGTCAAGCCTGCACACCCAGTAGTCAAGGGGTTCATCGCCCCTCAGAGTGTCGATATCTGCAGTTAAAGCGAGGTAGTCTGCTACCTGTCGGTTGAGTCGTTCTCTGAGGGTGGACCCCGAAGGGCTGTGGCGATTAGTAGGACTTAAAAAGCTCCGCATTTCTTCCATCAACAACACGTCTGTACAGCGTCCTGTCCTTGCAGGCATGGTCGTGGGAGGAGGATGATTACTTTCACCTCTTCCCCTGTTAGATTCCCGTTGTGCTGTGACAACACCCTTATACGCTGTGTAAAGCATACTTTTTAATTTATTTTGGAACTGCTGCATTCTTTCCGACTTGCGGTAATTCGGTAACATTTCAGGCACTTTATGCTTATACTGGTGGTCTAGTAGTGTGGACACCCAGTACAGGTCGTTCTCCTTCAGTCTTTTTATACGAGGGTCCCTCAACAGGCACGACAGCATGAAAGACCCCAATTGCACAAGGTTGGATGCCGAGCTACTCACGTTCCTCGTCCTTAGTGATCTCACTGAAGGTATGTTCTTCCCCCCCAGCAACGTACAACACCACGGGTACCAGATAGGTGACAACGAGCACCCTGGGATGCCTGTTGTGGTTGGTCTTCCTCCTCCTTCTCAAAGCCACATTCCTCCTCTGACTCCTCTTCCTCACAATCCTCTTCCAGCGTTGCCGCAGGTCCAGCAAGCGATGCTGATAAGGCTGTTTTTGGTGGCGATGGTGACCACAACTCTTCCTCTTCACGCTCATCTACGGCCTGATCCAGCACTCTTCACAGGGCACGCTCCAGGAAGAAAACAAATGGTATGATGTCGCTGATGGTGCCTTCGGTGTGACTGACTAGGTTTGTCATCTCCTCAAAAGGATGCATGAGCCTACAGGCATTGCGCATGAGAGTCCAATAACGTGGCAAAAAAATTCCCAGAGGCTGTCCTAGCACCCCGGTCATACAAATAGTCGTTAATGGCTTTTTCTTGTTGGATCAGACGGTCTAACATTAGGAGTGTTGAATTCCAACGTGTCGGGCTGTCGCAAATCAAGCGCCTCACTGGCATGTTGTTTCGCCGCTGGATATCTGAAAAGTGCACCATGGCCATGTAGGAACGCCTGAAATGGCCACACACCTTCCTGGCCTGCTTCAGGACGTCCTGTAAGCCTGGGTACTTATGCACAAAGCGTTGTATGATCAGATTACACACATGTGCCATGCACGGCACATGTGTCAACTTGCCTAAATTCAATGCCGCCACCAAATTTCTTCCATTGTCACTAACCACTTTGCCGATCTCCAGTTGGTGCGGAGTCACGGTCCGGTGTGACTCTCTGCTTTCAGGCAAGTCAACCCCAAGACGGCATGACACTGCCGTATCCGGGATGTGGAATAGTACCTGGGGAGCTGGGGGTGTGCCGTTGATGTGGAGCAAGACGCAGCAGCAGAAGTGGACTCAGCCGAGGAGGTTATGGAAGAGGATGGAGTAGGAGGAGTAGAGGAGGTGGCAGCAGGCCTGCCTGCAAGTCGTGGCGGTGTCACCAACTCTTCTGCAGAGCCACGCATTCCATGCTTGGCAGCCGTCAGCAGGTTTACCCAATGCGCAGTGTAGGTGATATACCTGCCCTGACCATGCTTTGCAGACCAGGTATCAGTGGTCAGATGGACCCTTGCCCCAACACTGTGTGCCAGACATGCCATTACTTCCTTTTACACAATCGAGTACAGGTTGGGGATTGCCTTTTGTGCAAAGAAATTTCGGCCGGGTACCTTCCACTGCGGTGTCCCAATAGCTACAAATTTTTTGAACGCCTCAGACTCCACCAAACATGTCCTTGACAGACACCTGACTGTGGGCAGATGAGCAGGAACTGCTCAAGGTGAGACACGGAGTGGCGGATGGTTGAGAGGGGGCAAGGAGGACAGCAGTGGTTGACGTGGCTGAAGATGCTGGACCAGGAGGAGGGTTGGCGGCTTTGAGTTTGTGTGCTGCTTGTACTCATGTGTTGATCCCATAGGCGTTTGTGATGTGCGATCATGTGCCTTCGCAAAGCAGTTGTACCTAGGTGGGTGTTGGACTTCCCACGACTCAGTTTCTTTTGGCACAGGTTGCAAATGGCATCGCTGTTGTCAGAGGCAGACACACAAAAAAAATGCCACACTGCTGAGCTCTGCAATGACGGCATTCTGGTGGTGGCAACAGCATGAATTGATTGGCGTGCTGTCTGGCTGACCCAGGGTGCCGATTCATGCTGTCCGACTGTGCCAATAGCTCCTTGCGACGACCTCCCCCTCCTTCCAACTTGTCTCCTCCTCCTCTCTGTCTCCCCATCTGAACTTTCCCCCTCTTCTTCTTCTCTTCTAGCGGGCACCCACGTGACATCCACGGATGCATCGTCATCATCTGCTTCACTTGTATCTGACAACTCAGCAAAGGAAGCAGCAGCGGGTACAACATCATCATCGCACCGTACGTCCATGTGTGTAATGCTGCCTGACTGAGACATATCCCTGTTATCTACATCCTCTGTCAATAATGGTTGTGCATCACTATCACTCATTTCTTCCAACTGATGTGTAAATAACTCCTCTGACAGATCAAGTGAAGCGGCTGTGGTGCTAGTGTTGGTGGTGGCGGCAGGCGGGCGAGTGGTAACTTGAGAGGTGCCCGAAGCTAAGCTGGAGGAGGATGGTGCGTCAAGGTTCTGAGCGGAAGCTGTAGAAGATTGGGTGTCCTGTGTTAGCCAGTGAACTATGTCCTCAGAACTGTTCGAGTTCAGGGTACGTGGCCTCTGAACACTGGGCATTATTCTAGGGCCAAAGGGAATCACAGCACCACGACCACGACGGCCCCTGCGGGGTGGCCTGCTTCTGCCTGTCATTTTTTTTTCCGATTAGTGGTACTATGCGTGCAAGCTACTGTGACAACAGATTTGAGTGGCACTGTGCACTGGCAGAAGTTGGCAGAGTAGACGCTGTAGGCCTGACACACACACTTGCAGACAACTAACTGCTATTCAATCTATTACAGTCAAAATTGTATTTTTTTTTTGTAAATGTACACTACTGTTACACCAGATATGAGTTGCAATGGTGTGACACTGTGCCCTGGCAGGCCCTGAAATGCACACGCGTGAAGGAAACTGACTGCTATTATTTCACAGTCAAAAAAGTGTTGTTTTTTTTAAATGTACACTATTGTTACACCAGATATGAGTTGCACTGGGGTGACACTGTGCCCTGGCAGGCACTGAAACGCACACGCGTGAAGGAAACTGACTG
>NC_069504.1:291530103-291565103 GCF_027579735.1 Bombina bombina
TGCAGGGACCTCGACGTCGGGACAGCTGCAGCCTTTGGAGGGTGAGCAATCTGGGGATGCAGGGTCGCAAGATGAGAGTGAGTCTAGCTCGCCTGGGTCTACCTCAGAGAGTGAGTCTAGCTCGCCTGGGTCTACCTCAGAGAGCGACGGGGCCTTGGGGTTGCATAAGAAGGGAGAGAAAAGGATGTACAGAATGCTCAGAACGCTGGTGTCAGATAGGGACAAGGCGCGCAGGCGCGAGAGTAGGGGCACGAGCGGCGTGGCAGCTGGCACCAGTGACAGCACTGTGGTACCTTCCACCGTGTTGCAGGGTGGGGGTTTGGTGCTGCAGGCCAATAAAAGGAAGTCGGCGCTAGAAGGGGACTCTTTTTCTTTCACCATGCATTCGCTATTTGAGCATCTCAAATCGAAGATGGTGAGGAAAATTCAGAGTAGAAAGTATGTTAATATTTTTGAACTGTCAGCAGAGGCTCAGAAGCAGAAGGAGAGGGCAGAGGACGTGACGGGGCCTAAAAAGCTTAAAAGGCCTGACTCCTATGAGGTATGGGTGAGCTGCTTTCGGGTGCTGGTCTCCTGCTTCTTGGCGAGGTGGCCGGACCAGGGGGCAGATATCTTGAAATACCAAGATACTATAGAGAGGGTTTACAAATGCCATAAGGAAGGTGCTTGGAGGGACTATGACATGGGGTATCACAGGAAAATGGCAGCAAACCCCTCCCTCTCATTTGGGGCTATTGAAATGTCCTTATGGTCTAAGCTGGGGCCGGAGGTGGTGGCCACCCCTCCCCCTGCAGCGGGGCAACCAGCCCTTTCGGTCGGGACTTAGGGCCCGCAGAAAGGAATGGGAGTGTTGGAAGTATCAAGAAAAGGCGTGCGACAGAGGGAGCTTGTGTTCCTTTCGCCATGTCTGTCGATACTGTGGGGGGCAGCACCCGGGTAACGAGTGCTCCAAAAAACGTGATTCGACAGGAGAGCGTGGGGGCGGTAAGTCGGATGCAGCTGGGAAGGGCAGCCACCCCATTGAGGGTGGACGCCCTTGAACCGTGGCTAGTGAGGTATCTGGACCAGGCAGCAGCAGGCTTGCTGCTTTCGGGACTAAGGGTGGGTTTCCTTATCCCAGTGGGGGGCTGGGTGGAAGGATCGAGATTGCATCGCAATTTAAAATCCGCCTACCAGTTACCTGAAATGGTGAAGGAAAAGCTGGATAAAGAGGTCCGCCTGGGGCGTATGGCGGGTCCGTTCGTGCAGCCACCTATTGAGGGTCTGGTCGTGTCCCCATTAGGGGTAGTCCCAAAAAGGGAAAAGGGTACATTTTGCCTGATTCAACACCTTTCGTTTCCGAAAAGGAGGTCAGTGAACGATGCCATCTGACCCGAGTTCAATATCAATCGTTCGAATCAGCGGTGAGCATTGTCCGGAGGGCAGGAGTGGGAGCATTAATGGCAAAGCTGGACATAGAGTTTTGGGGGGGGAATACTACGTGGACAAGTGACTCCCTATGGGCTGCTCGATCTCATGTGTTTATTTTGAGGCTTTTAGTTCCTTCCTCCATTGGACCGTGTCGCAGTACACGGGTTCAGGCAGCATCGCCCATTATCTGGATGATTTCCTGTTGGTGGGGGCACCGAATTTTACGCAGTGTGGGGATTAATGCGGGGCATGGTGCACCTCATGAGCGTATTTGGTGTGCCGCTGGCAGCTGACAAATCTGAGGGCCCGTGTACGCGGTTGACCTTCCTGGGAATCGAAATAGACTCAGTAGCAGAGCTTTGTCGTTTGCCCGTGGATAACTTGGAAAGATTAGCGGCTACAGTCAAAAGGACTAAGGGGGCTCAGTCTGTATCAGTGAGGGAACTCCAGGCCCTGTTGGGACTGTTGAACTTTGCTGGAAGGGGTCATTCCAATGGGCCGAGTTTTCCAACCGGAGGTTGGAAGCGCACTTGGGGGGCTCAAAACCGCAGTCAGTGAGAATTCCCATCTCAAGTGAGATGAAGGAAGATCTAGCAGTGTGGGAGCTATTCCTTGCCAAATTCAATGGCGTATTTGGCAAAAACCGCCTGAGTCCAATCAGTCGCTCTACCTATTTATGGACACAGCAGGTTCTGGAGGGTATGGGGCGATGTTGGGTACGGACTGGAGTGCGGAGGCATGGCCCGCGGATTGGGTCCAGGCCAGGCTGACCAGGAATCTGTGCTTCCTGGAGCTCTTCCCTATCATTGTGGCGGTGGACTTGTGGGCTGATCGATTATCTAACAGGGCAGTGGTCTTCTGGTGCGATAATCAAAGCGTAGTTTATTTGATAAAATCGCTTGTCGGCTACCTCACCGGGGGTGGTTAGGCTGCTCCGGCATTTAGTGTTGCGTTGCCTGCAGATTAGCTTCGCTGCTAAGCATGTGCTGGGGGGTAAAAAATTTGATGGCAGATGCGCTGTCTAGGGGGAAGTGGGAGATATTTAGGAAAGTGGCTCCTAGAGCATCCCCTCATGGCACATGTTGTCCTTCTTATCTCTGGCAGCTCGGGTTCCATGGGAATCTGTCCTCCCTTTAGTCCAGGCCTCATTGGCTCATGCGTCGTGGAGGGCGTATGTGAGGCATTGGAAGGAGTGGCAAACATTCTGCAGGTACAAACAGCTGTCGTGCTACCAGACTTCACAGGTAACTCTGTTAGAGTAATTAGTCTCCCTGCGTCAGAGGGCGATTAAGAAATCGCTGGTACACGGGAAATTGGCAGCTTTATCATTTTTCAGTAAATTCTTTCAGCTGAGGGACTTGACAGGGACCTTTTTGGTGAGACAGTCGGTCCGTGGGTGGGGCCGCGGGGAATCGATAAGGAGGGACAATAGGGAACCCATCAATTTGTCTCGCCTTATTCAGTTACTGCAAGCATTGGTCGACATTTGCAGGGACTCATACGAGGTGTCGCTGTTTCGCGCAGCCTTTGCATTGGCCTTTCACGGGGCCTTGTGAATTGGGGAACTGGTTTCCCCATCGGGAAATTCGCAGCAGGCGGCAGTGCAGTGGCAGCATGTGAGGCTAACGGAGGAGTCGGTGTTGTTATTCATTCCCAGGTCAAAAACAGACCAGGAGGGGAAGGGGGTTTGGTTACATTTCCCAAAGTTGGGGGATTGCAGGGCTTGCCCGGTCGTATTGTTTAACAAGTTTGTGGTGCACCGCCCGGTAGGTGGTGGCCCTTTCTTGATACATAGGAATGGGCTGGGGTTAACCAAATTCCAGTTTAGAAGGGTGCTAGCGAAGGTGGCTGCTAGGGCTGGGTTGGATCCCGGACGCATAGCCCCGCATTCATTCAGGGTAGGGGCCGCAATTTTGGCTGCTGCCTTGGGGTGGTCAACAGATAGGATCAAAGCTCTGGGGCGGTGGCGATCGCAGCACTACAAAACCTATGTGAGGCCTCTGGGGGACCCTTCTCAATGATACGGTAGTGGGGTGGCTGTGGGGTAGGGTTGGGGTGTCTTTACTGGGATTTTAATGTGTCGCTGTGTCTTTACAGGTAGGGGCAGTGCCCCAAAAAAGATCTGGATAGTCGGCCACTCCTTTGTTCACTGGGCATCGATAAGGGCATTAGCAGTCCCGAATGGGAGCCGGCTCGGCTTTCACCCCTCCCGGGCGTCCGTCAGGTGGCTAGGGCGGAGAGGGTTATGCTGGCACGAATTTCCAGGGCTGATCCAGGAGGCTCACCGGAGGTGGGGTCATCCAGACATTGTGGTGCTACATCTAGGGGGCAATGACGTGGGGGCGTTGCCGACCCTTGAGTTGATCAATATCATGGGGGTGGATATTAGGTGGCTGCACTCTTGGTTGCCTGGTCTGAAGGTGGGATAGTCATGTGTCATTCCTAGATTGCATTGGAGGCACATGGAGAGTCACAAGGCAGCGTTTGGAGTCCGCAAAAAGTTAAATAGGGACATAGGCAAGGTTGTTTTGGAATTTGGAGGTTTTGTTGTGAGGCACTCCGACATCTCAGCCGGGGATAAGAGTTTGTACAGGAAGGATAGGGTGCACTTAACGGAAGTAGGGCTGGATAGATTTATTGGCAATATTAAAAAGGCGTTAGGGGTAATAGTATTAAAAAAAAAAAAAATAAAGGGTATTGACTCCCTGCAGTTAGTGGTGGCGGCAAGAATAGGGTAGAATTGTCTTCTTGTGGCGGGCGGTAGCATCCCAGGTGGCAGATAGAAAGCGGGGAGGAGTGACGGCCATTGCAGGGGGCGTGACGTACCCAGGCGCATGCTTGGGGAAAGCGCCTCCTGGGTTGCGGAGGGCCGAACAGCTTGAGTATGTAACCTTCTATCTGGTACTGCGTTGCAGCCGGGCTCCGCTTTGTCTCCGTTTGCCTGGGGGCTGCTTCCCACTTCAAATGGGTTATACATAGGTTTATACATTGCCGCTCAACTGTTTAATTGAAGTTAAAAGAGTTATAGGCATTTACCGTACTTAGGTAAATGGAAAAGTTAAGAGTTTTGAGAGGGCCTTGATGCTTTAAATTAAATCATACAAGGAGTGCCTCTTATTAATAAAATTGATCTATACGGTCTTACCTCCATATTGTTGTCTTGTCTTTATTTATGGTTATAGTTAAGTATGTAAGGTAGTTGCCACACCCGCACGACATTGAACCTTTTAACCCCTTAAAGTGTCAGTAAACTTTAAAAATAATGTTATATAATTCTGCACACAGTGCAGAATTATATAACATTATATTAGCCAAACATTATTAAAACATAATTTCCCCTATTAATTTTTTTAAAAAAGCACTGTTTCACAGACCCGCTCTCTGCTCTCTGCTGAGTGGGTCTGTTAAATTTACTCAGTGCATCGGGCCAGCTGTATAGTCACAGCCTGGCCCGATCGCGCCATAAGACTAAGTGCAGCTCGCTCCTGTCAAATGCACATTCAGGCCCTTTGGATACATTGTGTCCAAGTTGAAAATCCACATGGACTCCCTTTGTAGTAGGCGTTTGGCCCTATCACCCCCCTCTCAAACTCCTA
Organism: Bombina bombina; assembly: GCF_027579735.1. Classification (NCBI taxonomy): domain Eukaryota; kingdom Metazoa; phylum Chordata; class Amphibia; order Anura; family Bombinatoridae; genus Bombina; species Bombina bombina. The sequence continues at coordinate 291,535,110 of NC_069504.1, forward strand.
GGAACATGATCAATAATAATGTCAAATCGGATACCCCATGTTTGTTAGTACAGAAATGCCTGGCCACAGGTTGGTCTGAATCACCATCTTTGATGGCTTTGCGTATCGCAGACCGGTGGTTCACCATCCTTGTCCTAAGATCATCCTGGGTCTTTCCTACGTAAAACCTGCTGCATGGACAGTGAAGCAAGTATAGAGTATACAATAAACTTTTTAGTACAAGTAAACTTCTTATTGGACCAAGGATGTATGAATGTATTGCTCTGTGTCAAGCCACCACAGGTAGTGCATCCACTACACCGGAAACAATCCATTTTGGTGGTGCATATTCATATGCATAATTAGATATGAATATGTATGTATCTATATGTTAAAGCACTTTGCCTGCCTGAGACATCATATCATTGAGTCTTTATTACTGTCACGGCCGTGTCTGGATTTGAACCTGCGACTCCTGTTTTTCTTTTCCTGTGCCACCAGAGGTATCTGTTTATGTTTGCAGGGGATTACTCTCTGGCTCTACCTGCTTGCCAGCTGCAGGTAGTTTTCTAATCGGCTCTGCTATAAAGGGCTGATTCACTAATCATTTGGTGCCTTGACATTGTGATTGAATTCCTTTGTTTTTGCCTCTGTTCTGTTTCCTGAATTTCTGTCTTGTTGTTGGATCCCTGGCATCTGAACTTGGCTTGCTTATTGACCATTCTTCTGGATTCCCCTTTTTGCTTTATGAAAGATTGGACTGCTTTCCTGGCTACTGACCCTTGGCTTGTATTCTGACAATTCTTTTGTACTTTGTATGCTTACTTGGCTACTGTGTCTATCACCATGCTGTGAGTACCTGTATACTTCCTTGGCTGTTGGTACTAAACTCCACTGCTGTAAGAACTGTATGTTAATCTGCTTGCTGAGTCTAAGCAACAATACTGTGACCTCTGTTTATCCTGAAGCCAAGTACCTCTGCTGTGAGTACCTGTATACTTCCTTGGCTGTTGGTACTAAACTCCACTGCTGTAAGAACTGTATGTTAATCTGCTTGCTGAGTCTAAGCAACAATACTGTGACCTCTGTTTATCCTGAAGCCAAGTACCTCTGCTGTGAGTACCTGTATACTTCCTTGGCTGTTGGTACTAAACTCCACTGCTGTAAGAACTGTATGTTAATCTACTTGTCGAGTCTAAGCAACTCTACTGTGACATTTATCATTTGCTTGTTACAAACCTGCTTAAAGGGACATTTATCATTTGTTTGTTGCAAACCTGCTTAAAGGGACATTTATCATTTGCTTGTTACAAACCTGCTTAAAGGAACATTTATCATTTGTTTGTTGCAAACCTGCTTATAGGGACATTTATCATTTGTTTGTTTGCAAACCTGCTTAAAGGGACATTTACCATTTTTTACCACCAACTACCAAAGGTTGCCTTACCGAGATACTGGCGTATGCTCAGCCTGTTCCTGAACCCAAGTTGCCTTACCGAGATACTGGCATATGCTCGGCCCCTTCCTGAAACCAAGTTGCCTTACCAAGATACTGGCGTATGCTCGGCTCGTTCCTGAAACCAAGTTGTTTTACCGAGATACTGGCGTATGCTCGGCTCCTTCCTGAAACCAAGTTGCCTTACGGAGATACTGGCGTATGCTCGGCTCCTTCCTGAACCCAAGTTGCCTTACCGAGATACTGGCGTATGCTCGGCTCCTTCCTGAACCCAAGTTGCCTTACCGAGATACTGGCGTATGCTCGGCTCCTTCCTGAACCCAAGTTGCCTTACCGAGATACTGGCGTATGCTCGGCTCATTCCTGAAACCAAGTTGCCTTACCGAGATACTGGCGTGTGCTCAGCCTGTTCCTGAACCCATGTTGCCTTACCGAGATACTGGCGTATGCTCGGCTCCTTCCTGAAACCAAGTTGCCTTACCGAGATACTGGCGTATGCTTGGCTCATTCCTGAACCCAAATTGCCTTACCGAGATACTGGCGTATGCTCGCTCCTTCCTGAAACCAAGTTGCCTTACCGAGATACTGGCGTAAGCTCGGCTTCTTCCTGAAAACCAAGTTGCCTTACCGAGATACTGGCGTATGCTCAGCTCCTCCTGAACCCAAGTTGCCTTACCGAGATACTGGCGTATGTTCGGCTCCTTCCTGACCCAAGGTTGCCTTACTGAGATACTGGCATATGCTTGGCCCCTTCCTGAACCCAAGTTGCCTTACCGAGATACTGGCGTATGCTCGCCCCTTCCTGAACCCAAGTTGCTATACCGAGATACTGGCGTATGTCCGGCCCCTTCCTGAAACCAAGTTGCCTTACCGAGATACTGGCGTATGCTCGGCCCATTCCTGAAACCAAGTTGCCTTACCGAGATAATGGCATATGATACCAAGTACCCTGGCTCTAATATCCGTGTATGCCCACTTTGATCCTAATATCAAGTACTCGTAAGGGTCGTCTGTGTCTGTTCAAGGACTTCTGCTTGAACTGTTCTTTTACAAAGACTTTAATTTGTTTATTATCAGTTTGGAATATAACCTCAATGTGTTTTCCTTGCATTACCTTAGTAAAGTTACTTTAAGAAAAGCCCTTCTTTGTTCTGTGTTTCCATTCTGGTATACTGAGTCCTACTCACCTCTTCACATGCTCTCAGCTTAACTCAGTCATCACCTTGCACATGCTCCATACCCCTGAACCTGCTCAGCTGAGCATGACAGAATGTCAAGGCCACACATTGGAGCTTGCAGAGGTGGTACCAGTTTTGAAAGCCCTACTAGAACAAGTGACAAACATGGCACAGCTAATGCAACAGTTTTTTTCAAGACCTTCCTGATAAGGTACAACGTATAACGCAGTCCTATGCCACAGACATTCAGACTTTATTTGACACTGAGAGAGATTTTTTTCGAAATGTTTTTTGCCAATTAACTCCCTACTAGTTCTGCTTCATCTGCTGTGGTGACAGCTGGGAAGATTACCTCAAACCAAACAACAAAGATGACAGAGGACCGGTTACATAATATCCTGGTGCAACAACTCCCAGATGAAACTGGTACTTCTCACATAAAATCTGACTTTGCTTCTTCTCTGGAAGTTTCTGTTCCCTCTTATTCAAAAGGGTTCCATTACATCCAGTCACCAGCAGGAGTCTGGTTCATCTGTTTCCTTAACCTTCCAAAACCCTGTGACTCAGTATCACCAGTTCTAACTGGAAACTTACCACCCACAGTATCATCTGGCACTGAGGAAGATAATTCAGATGTTTTTTCTACAATTTATGAATATTCAAACTCGGAAGAGTCAGAACCCCAAACTGCAGTCCAGGGGAAGGAACCGGGGTCATTTGCGTAAATGCTCCAGAATAAAATCTAAAGGAACCATTGTTGCAACTCTTTGCCAGGACTTTCTTCAGAAAGACTCAAGGACCGACATTATACCTCCTGAATGCATCCTTGCCTCTGATGGGACTGTGGTCCGTAAAGTGGACCTTCTAAGATACGAAGAAGCTAAGGCTGCTCAGAGAGCATCCTTGGGAAGGGGGACCTGTCACGGCCGTGTCTGGATTTGAACCTGTGACTCCAAGTTCCCAGCCTTTTTTCTTTCCTGTGCCACCAGAGGTATCTGTTTATGTTTGCAGCATTTTGGAGACCTGTTACCTGCAGTGGATTACTCTCTGGCTCCACCTGCTTGCCAGCAGCAGGTAGTTTTCTAATCGGCTCTGCTATAAAGGGCTGATTCACTAATCATTTGGTGCCTTGACATTGTGATTGAATTCCTTTGTTTTTGCCTCTGTTCTGTTTCCTGAATTTCTGTCTTGTTGTTGGATCCCTGGCATCTGAATTTGGCTTGCTTATTGACCATTCTTCTTGATTCCCCTTTTTGCTTTATGAAAGATTGGACTGCTTTCCTGGCTACTGACCCTTGGCTTATATTCTGACAATTCTTTTGTACTTTGTATGCTTACCTTGCTACTGTGTCTATCACCATGCTGTGAGTACCTGTATACTTCCTTGGTTGTTAGTACTAAACTCTACTGCTGTAAGAACTGTATGTTAATCTGCTGCTGAGTCTAAGGCAACTATACTGTGACATCTGTTTATCCTGAAGCCAAGTACCTCTGCTGTGAGACTGAACACCTCTTCTGTGAGTACCTGTATACTTCCTTGGCTGTTGATACTAAACTCCACTGCTGTAAGAACTGTATGTTTATCTGCTTGCTGAGTCTAAGCAACTCTACTGTGACATTTATCATTTGCATGTTACAAACCTGCGTAAAGGGACATTTATCATTTGTTTGTTGCAAACCTGCTTAAAGGGACATTTATCATTTGCTTGTTACAAACCTGCGTAAAGGGACGTTTATTATTTGTTTGTTGTAAACCTGCTTAAAGGGACATTTATCATTTGTTTGTTGCAAACCTGCTTAAAGGGACATTTACCATTTTTTACCACCAAACAACAAAAGGTTGCCTTACCGAGATACTGGCGTATGCTCGGCCTGTTCCTGAACCCAAGTTGCCTTACCGAGATACTGATGAATCCTCGGCCTGTTCCTGAACCCAAGTTGCCTTACCAAGATACTGGCATATGCTCGGCCTGTTCCTGAACCCAAGTTGCCTTACCAAGATACTGGCGTATGCTCGGCCTGTTCCTGAACCCAAGTTGCCTTAACGAGATACTGGCGTATGCTCGGCCTGTTCCTGAACCCAAGTTGCCTTACCGAGATACTGGCGTATGCTCGGCTCCTTCCTGAAACCAAGTTGCCTTACCGAGATACTGGCGTATGCTCGGCTCGTTCCTGAAACCAAGTTGTCTTACCGAGATACTGGCGTATGCTCGGCTCCTTCCTGAAACCAAGTTGTCTTACCGAGATACTGGCGTATGCTCGGCTCCTTCCTCTATCCAAGTTGCCTTACCGAGATACTGGCGTATGCTCAGCTCCTTCCTGAACCCAAGTTGCCTTACCAAGATACTGGCGTATGCTCGGCTCCTTCCTGAACCCAAGGTGTCTTACCGAGATACTGGCGTATGCTCGGCTCCTTCCTGAACCCAAGGTGTCTTACCGAGATACTGGCGTATGCTCGGCTCCTTCCTGAACGCAAGTTGCCTTACGGATATACTGGGCGTATGCTCGGCTCCTTCCTGAAACCAAGTTGCCTTTACCGAGATACTGGCGTATGCTCGGCTCCTTCCTGAAACCAAGTTGCCTTACCGAGATACTGGCGTATGCTCGGCCCCTTCCTGAACCCAAGTTGCCTTACCGAGATACTGGCGTATGCTCGGCCCCTTTCTGAACCCAAGTTACTATACCGAGATACTGGTGTATGTCCGGCCCCTTCCTGAAACCAAGTTGCCTTACCGAGATACTGGCATATGATACCAAGTACCCTGGCTCTAATACCCGTGTATGCCCACTTTGATCCTAATATCAAGTACTCGTAAGGGTCGTCTGTGTCTGTTTCAAGGACTTCTGCTTGAACTGTTCTTTTACAAAGACTTTGATTTTGTTTATTATCAGTTTGGATATATAACCTCGATGTGCTTTACCTCTTGTTTTCCTTGCATTACCTTAGTAAAGTTTCTTTTAAGAAAAGCCCTTCTTTGTTCTGTGTTTCCATTCTGGTATACTGAGTCCTACTCACCTCTTCACATCCTCTCAGCTTAACTCAGTCATCACTTTGCACATGCTCCATACCCCTGAACCTGCTCAGCCGAGCATGACAATTACTTTTTATTGTAATTTTAATTTTTTATTACACAGTGTTATTATTACGAGTGTAACTGTACTTTTAAATGTATACTTTTTATTCAAGTGTAACAGTTAAACAGGGCGCTGAAGTCGCGTTAACCTAACGTGCGTTAACTTCTATTGCGCCTGAGCGAACGTGTTTACTTTCAACTTGTAATACGGGCTCTACTTCCGACGCATGCAAACACCAGCGATAAACCCGGTATCTCTCAAGGGGCAACTCTTAGCACGACCACTTGTAATCTAGGCCGGTAGTTGGCTGTTTGGTAATTTATTATATTGTACATACCTTGTACAGGAAGGTGAAACTAAATATATTCTTCTCATTAGAATTAAAGCGTACAGTGCTAAATCATTTCCTGTCCTAGGGGAATAAGTCTAAATAAAGACCATTGTTTATAGAACAATAGACAAAAAATGTAATTTTTGCTTAAAAGAAAAACTGCATCTTATTTATTTTATTTAAATCTATATTGAAAAAAATGCACTTTAGTTGTATTAGAAAAAGAGTTATTTTGAGTCTTAGATTAAAAAAAATATTAAAATGGCAAAAGTAATGATATTTTGGTTGTTTACAAATGTAATAAATATTTAGAAAAGGATGCATTTAAATAGAATTGGTAAGGTTAGGAAATACATTATCAGAACTTTAATATATTTAAAGAAATAGCTTTTTTATCTTTTTATTTTCTTTGCTTTGCTGTATGAATCTTGTAAGCAAACAACTATATGCATTCAAAATAATCATGACTTCTTTGCAACATATAATAGAAAATTATACCATAGAATAAAAAAAGAATCACATATCATTTAAAAGAAATACATTATAAAGAGCCTGGTAGGGTGATTCATGCTATGGAAATGGCTAAAAAAAAACAGCAAGACCAATTATAATATAATATACTTTATATTTAGAGAGGGACAAATAGTTCACTTTCTCTAGACACACATATCTGTTATAGTACCTATTTCTATCTTTCCAAATTAACATGGGAAGTGCCTTTCTTACTTTTTTTGGGTTTTTTTTTAAATTCAAAGCCTTTTATATACCCCCCCCCCCCGACCCCCCCCCCCACACACACACACACACACACAATTACTGGTTTATTAAAAAACCTTATGTGAATGGTGAGCCAAATATCCTTATATCTTATATGGGGCCAATACAGTGGTATTCCAATCCTTCAGCAAGATTACAAGTTTTGCGCTATACCGGGGTCCGTAATATAACGCAAAAAAATTAGCGTTATCGCACTTTCCATAGCGCTGACATTACAAGTTAAGCCAAAACCTTCTTTTGTTGTGCAGTATGGTGCATTAAGCTCCATACCGCACAAAACCCAAGGCCTGATTTGAACAGCCAATAGGATTTCAGTAGCTCTCAACCTATTGGCTGATTTGAAAATGTCAGTCAATAGGAATGCAAGGTACCCGTTTAAAAATGGGGTACCTTGCATTCAAGCTTCAGTGTACGGTGGGTGATCGTTTGAAGAGGATCCTCCATGCTCCACAGCTCCACGCCACCGGGCTGAAGATAGGAGATGCCCACGTGATGGATGAAGATGTTGCTGCCTGGATGAAGACTTCTTGCCGTCTGGATGACGATGGATGTCCGGACTTTAGGAACTGTGAGTAGATTTTCTAGGGTTAGTGTAAGTTTTTTTTTGGGGGGGGTGTTTTTTTTTTTTAGATTAGGGATAGGCAGTAAAAGAGCTGAATGCCCATTTAAGGTCAATGCCCATACAAATGCTCCTTTGGGGCAATGGGTAGCTTAGGTTTATTTTAAATAGTAACATAGTAGATGAGGTTAAAAAAGACCGAATTCCATTGAGTTCAGCCTATACAAATATACAGTAAAATACTTACAAAAAGCTCCAGTTAAATTTAAATAATCCACTAAAAGGTCAATTTAATCCAAGCAATCACATCCATGAATTCTGTTTCTAGACAGAAATGTATCCAAACTATTTTTAAATGTATCTATGGTATTAGCATTCACTACCTCCTTTGGTAATGAGTTTCACAATTTTATTGCTCTTACAGTGAAAAAACGTTTCCGTTGCAGGAGATTAAATCTCCTTTCCTCCAACCTTAAATTGTGACCTCTTGTCACAAACAATTTTCTTGGAATAAACAGAGCTTCTGCATCTCTGTATATGAGCCTTGAATATATTTATATAAAGTAATCATGTCACCTCTCAAGCACCTTTTATCTAAAGAAAACAGACCCAGTTTGGCTAGACTCTCCTCATAGCTTAAATTCTCCATTCCCCTTATTAGCTTTGTGGCCCTTCTCTGAACTTTTTCTAGTTCTGCAATATCTTTTTTTGCGATTGGTCCCCAGAACTGCACTCCATACTCAAGGTGAGGTCTTACCAGGGATTTATATAGTGACAGAATTATACTTTCCTCCCTTGAATCAATGCCTCTTTTAATACATGCTAGTGTCTTATTAGCCTTTGAAGCCGTTGCCCTGCAATGTGCACCCATCTTTAGCTTGTTTACTATTACTACTCCCAAATCCCTTTCCTCCTCTGTTTGGCAAGTCTTGTCCCATTTAAATAATAAATTGCCTGCTTATTTTTACTTTCAAAATGTAGAACCTTGCATTTTCCCGTATTAAATCTCATTTTCCATTTACTTGCCCATACTTCAAATTTTTGCAGATCCCTTTTGTAACGAAAGTTTCATCCTGCTCTGACATAATGACACTTACTTAATTTAGTTATCAAATGCAAAAATAGAGATGTCACTATTTAATTCCTTGCTCCAAGTCATTTATAAAAATATTAAGAAGAACAGGGCCCAGTACTGATCCCTGGGGGACTCCACTGATTACCTTTGTCCAATCTGAGTATGATCCATTCACTACTACTCATTGCTCCTTATCTTTTATCCAGTTACTTATCCATGAGCTAACATTTTCAGCTATTCCCAGTCCCTTAATTGTGTGCATTAATCCTCATGTGGCACTGTATCAAACACCTTTGCAAAAATCAACTGATTTCCCTTTATCTAATTTTTACTTACTTCCTCAATAGAATATAATTAGATTAGTTTGACATGATCTATTCTCATAAAACCGTGCTGATTTGAACTCATAGGCCCCATAGTTATCAAGGTCTGACGGACCTGATCCGAGGACTGGTGGATCAGGGTCCGCCAGACCTCGCTGAATATTGCTCGCCGTATTAAGCATTGCACCAGGCAGCTCTTGTGAGCTGCTGGTGCAACGCAGCCCCCCTGCAGACTCATCCCTGCTTCCCTTTTTGAGAGTGGCACCACATCAGCTTTACCGCCAATCCTGGGGGATCATGCCTAAGGATAATGAGTCTTGAAAAATTTAAGATTAGAGGTTTGTCTAAAACAGTGCTAAGTTCCCTTAACACCCTTGGGGTGAATTCCATCTGGGCCTGGAGTTTTAGTTTACTTTAATATTATCCAGTTTTTCCTGATATCCTCTATACACAACCCAGTTAATGGTATGTGCTGGCATGTTTCTAGTTTGTTCCAAGAGTATCCTCCATTGGTTCCTCCTCTCTTGTGTATACTGAAGAAAAGAACTGGTTAAGTACCTCAGCCTTCTCCCTGGTCACTATTAATCATGCTACCCTCCATGCATTCTAATTGTACCTATATTGTCCTTCTTAGCTTTGTTGCTATTTATGTACTTAAAGAACCTTTTAGGGTTTAGACTTAGAATCCTTTGCAATGAATTTTTCATTTCAATTTTGGCTAATTTGATTGCGTTTTTGCATGCATTGTTACATTCCTTATAATATTGTATGTTTAGTCTGTACTATGTTCTTTGAATAATTAAATGCCCTGCATTTTTACCTAATTTCTCTTAACACATTTTTATTTTAGCCACATTGGCTTTGATTTTTTTTTTTATTACCATATGGTATTTGTTGATATGTATAGTTATTTAACAAAGTTTTAAATGTTATCCATTTATCCTGCTGTATTTTTATTTGAGAATACTTTGTCCAATTTATGCTAAACAGCATTATAAACCTAATAAAAATAATCACACAACACAGAAAGTATCATCAAAACTAAGTTTAATGAACAAAAACATTTTTTTTACTTGCATTTTTCTACAAACAGTTCTCTGTATTGTTAGCATGTTAAGAGTAATATCGGATCTGCAGCTTATCTATGCTTTCCAGTCTGGACTGATTTATAGGCACCCTCACCTCAAGCAGCTGGGATAGAAGAAGTGAGAAAAGGAAGTTTCCCCTCACAGCTGCTAGATCTTGTTGCTTTGAAAGCTGCTCGATAGCTCAGGTCTGATCTGTTCACACTGATTAATTTCAGTCTGCTTGGCTTTCATATCTTTGCTGCAAACACATTCGGACAGCTCCACCTACTGGCTGCCCTTATTTTATCAATGTGCTGCTTCTCAGTGTTTTTCAATAGCAGTCACATCACTGAAAAAAAAGGGTGTTATTCAGAAATGGCGCAAATTGAACCATCATAAACCGAGGGCCACCTGTATACTATTAACCTTGCTTAGGGAGGGACATGACCGTCTATAATATACTGGATCCTGGTAAAGTCTCTGCAAACTACTGCAAGGCAGATTGCATTGCAAATGTTTTTCTTTCTTTGTTTCTTAGCACCTCTAGAAACACTTCTCTTTGGAAAATATGCTCTTGTGCACTAGCTTGATTGACAGGCACACACAGCAATCACCTCTGTATAAACTCTGATCCCCATCTCTCAATGGACTTCAGTTTTGTAAAGTCTAAGATTTACAGGGGATTGCTCTAAAAACTGCAAAATTACTTAAAACAACATCCAGGTACCTGACATTCCCTGCCTATACTAAGTGCTTAGCTATTGCACCATACTAAACTTGTAAATATTTGTTACATCAGTCCCAGCATGGTCCCACTCAGTGTTTGTGGATATTGGAAAAAAGGAGCAGCTCACTCCTCATTTAAATAGTTTGTCCTGACATTTTCATCATTCCTGCCCCTCTTTCTCTTTTCTGAGGGGGGCATGGACATGTTCCTTGCAGTGATGAAGGAGTCCTTTTCATTATCTTGATTATTTTAAACATTACCTGCTGCCTTGACCCACCTGCACTAGAGAGCCAGAAAAACTGGATGAGGACACTCATGAGTGTGCATGAAAGCCTGATTCAAGGACTCTTCCCCTCCTAAAGCACCAATAATGACATAGATCTTGATGTTCTGTGCACGTTTGTAACCTTTTCCAAACTTACTCCCCAATTACAGGTAAGGGTGAAGGGAAACACCTGTCCCTGACTGTGTGCTACTCATGCTGACTGCAATGCTTCTGCTGTGTCCCACTGCTGCACTCTCAGGGATCCTGCAGAGGAGAAGGTGCTGCTGGAACTAGATGTGACACTGCACCTAAAGCCCAGCTTACTGTCAATTTATGATAAAGGGCAGTAGTTTGGGGAAGTATTTTAAAAAAAAAATTCTCAAGGATTTGAAATCTATCAAAAAGAAGGAGGGTGAGATATAACATCAGCAAGAAAGGGAGAGACAGTTTAAATAATTTTTAAAGGATACAGATATCCTTCATCATACACGCAGATAAGGGAGGAAGTTGGTTATGGATAAGGATTATTATTATGAGTAAAAACATACACCTAGATTAGGAGTTTTGTGTTAACAGGGGTGCGGTGCTAATGAGCAGTTTAAGCTCACCGCTCACTGACAGACAGCGCTGGTATTACGGGTTTTTAGAAACCCGGGGTTAACCGCAAAAAAAGTGAGCGGAAGAGCAAAAATTTAGCTCCACATCTCACCTCAATACCAGTGCTGCTTACGTATAGCGGTGAGCTGCTAAAACGTGCTTGTGCATGATTTCCCCATAGGAATCAATAGGGAGAGCCGGCTGAAAAAAAACCCTAACACCTGCAAAAAAGCAGCGTTTAGCTCCTAACGGCAGCCCATTGGATTCCTATGGGGAAATACTTTTTATGTCTACACCTAACACCCTAACTGAACCCCGATTCTAAACACCCCCTAATATTACACTTATTAACCCCTAATCTGCTGCCCCCGACATTGCTGAGACACCTGCATTATATTATTAACCCCTAATCTGCGCCTCCGGACACCACCGCAACCTACAATTATAGTTATAAACCCCTAATCTGCTGCTCCCAACATCGCTGCAGAACCCTACATTATATTTATTAACCCCTAATCTGCTGCCCCCCAATGTTGCCCGCAATATACCAACATTTATTAACCCCTAATCTGCCGCCCACAACGTCGCCACCAACTATAATAAAGTTATTAACCCCTAAACCTAAGTCTAACCTAACCCCCCCTAACAAATATAATTACAATAAATCTAAATAAAATTACTACAATTACTAAATAATTCCTATTTAAAACTAATACTTACTATAAAATAAACCCTAAACTAGCTACAATATATCTAATAGTTTACATTGTAGCTATCTTAGGGTTTATTTTTATTTTACAGGCAAACTTTGTATTTATTTTAACTAGTACAATAGTTATAAAATAGTTATTAACTATTTAGATAACTACCTATGTTAAAATAAAGGACAAATTTACCTGTAAAATAAAACCTAACCTAGTTACACTAACACCTAACACTACACATAATTAAATAAATTAACTAAATTAAATACAATTAATTACAATTAAATAAAATTATCGGAAAGTACAATAAACCCCACTAAATTACAGAAAATAATAAAATAATTACAAGATTTTTAAACTAATTACTCCTACTCTAATCCCCTAACAAAATAAAAAAAGCCCTCCAAAATTAAAAAAAGCCCTACCCTAACACTAAATTACAAATAGCCCTTAAAAGGGCCATTTGTGGGGCATTGCCCCAAAGTAATCAGCTCTTTTTACCTGTAAAAAAAAGTACAAATACCCCCAAACATTAAAACCCACACAACCAACCCTACTCTAAAACCCACCAATCCCCCCTTAAAAAAATTAACACTAACCCAATCAGCCAATCGAAATTAAGGGTAGAAAAAAAATCCTATTAACTGATGCAATCAGCCAATAGGATTGCGCTTTGCATTCTATTGGCTGATTGGAACAGCCAATAGAATGCCAGCTCAATCCTATTGGCTGATTGGATCAGACAATAGGATTGAACTTCAATCCTATTAGCTGTTTGCATCAGCCAATAGGATTTTTTCTACCTTAATTCCGATTGGCTGATAGAATTCAATTCAGCCAATAGAAATTGAATGGGACGCCATCTTGGATGACGTCACTTAAAGTACCGTCATTTAGCAAGAAGACTTCCGGATGAAGAGGATGGCTCCACGTCGGATGTCTTGAAGATGGACCCGCTCCGCGCCGGATGGATGAAGATAGAAGATGCCGCTCTGTATGAAGACTTCTGCCCGTCTGGAGGACCACTTCTGCCCAGTTTGGGGGTGAAGACGTCCACACGGTAGGGTGATCTTCAAGGGGTTAGTGTTAGGTTTTTTTAAAGGGGGGATGGGTGGGTTTTAGAGTAGGGTTGGTTGTGTGGGTGGTGGGTTTTAATGTGGGGGTATTTGTAAATTTTTTTTACAGGTAAAAGAGCTGATTACTTTGGGGCAATGCCCCGCAAAAGGCCGTTTAAGGGCTATTTGTAATTTAGTGTAGGGTAGGGTTTTTTTTTATTTTGGGGGGCTTTTTTATTTTGTTAGGGGGATTAGATTAGGTGTATTAGTTTAAAAATCTTGTAATTATTTTATTATTTTCTTTAATTTAGTGTTTGTTTTTTTGTACTTTAGATAATTTTTATTTAATTGTAATTAATTTAATTAATTTAGTTAATTTATTTAATTATAGTGTAGTGTTAGGTGGTAGTGTAACTTAGGTTAGGTTTTATTTACAGGTAAATTTTAACTAGGTAGTTATTAAATAGTTAATAACTATTTAATAACTATTGTACCTAGTTAAAATAAATACAAAGTTGCCTGTAAAATAAAAATAAACCGTAAGTTAGCTACAATGTAACTATTAGTTATATTGTAGCTAGTTTAGGGTTTATTTTATAGGTAAGTATTTAGTTTAAATAGGAATTATTTAGGTAATTGTAGTAATTTTATTTAGATTTATTGTAATTATATTCAAGTTAGGGGGGTCGGCGATGTTAGGGCCGGCAGTTTAGGGGTTAATCATATTTAACTAGTGTTTGCGATGCGGGAGTGCGGCGGTTTAGGGGTTAATATATTTATTATAGTGGCGGCGATGTCCGGTTCGGCAGATTAGGGGTTAAAATATTTATTTTAGTGTTTGTGATGTGGGGGGGCCTCGGTTTAGGGGTTAATAGGTAGTTTATGGGTGTTAGTGTACTTTTTAGCACTTTAGTGAAGAGTTTTATGCTACAGCGTTGTAGTGTAAATCTCTTTAACTACTGACTTTAAATTGCAGGTAGCAGGCTTGACAGGAGAGGGTCCTACTGCTCACTTTTGGTCAGACTCGTAATACCGGCGCTATGCAAGTCCCATTGAAAATATAGGATACGCAATTTGACGTAAGTGGATTTGCGGTATTTCCGAGTCTGGCCAAAAAAGTGAGCGGTGAGCCTGTCATTTCAAGACTCGTAATACCAGCGGGCGTTAAAAAGCAGCGTTGGAACCGGCCAACGCTGCTTTTTAAGCCTAATGCCACAACTCGTAATCTAGCCGATATATTATTAGGGGGACATAAAAAAAAATTAAAGACCAGATTGCACTAGAGGTGATAAAATGTTATTAAAATTTAAAGAAAGCCAAACACAAAATGATTATAACAGAAAAAAAATACCTGAGTTTCTAAGAATCCTCATTTTTTACTTCCTCACGAAAAATTCATAAGAATATAAAAAACTGTTAAAATCATATTAAAGCACTTTACTAAGGTGTTAAATATTCTGAAAAAAATAAGATGGAAAAGAGAATGGATATTGGTTACATTTGACGTTTCTTCCTTATATGTGAACATTCACTATGAAGGATCGTTTTGAGGAGGTAGATTTCTAGATCTCTAAAGATAGACAAATTCCAGTACACAAAAACATTTTTTTTTCAGACATATCCTTTTATCATTATCAATAAATATTTCATTTTTATGGTAATTTTATTTACAGACTTACAGGTGGCTATTGTTATAAAGTTTGCCCCCTATTTATGCAAACATTTTCTATGGGTTGGGAGAAGGATTTCTTCTCAAACCACAATCTAGGGCAAACCTTTTGCTATACAAAAGGTACATGCCCTATGTTATTATTATAAATGTTTATTACCCAATAGGGATGGGCAAATGTTTTGCAACATTCGAAAAATTGAAATGAGTTTTAAGACATTTGTTTGTTTCGAATTTCGAATGTGTGCACAACATTCTAACATTTGTTTTATGTAATATTATTTCTAGTGCTTTCTTTCAATGTAATATTCGATTCAAATTTTTCTAATAATTCAATTTGAATTATGCATTATTCGAATTAGAAAAAAACACTTCTCAAATAGCCACAATAAACAAATTCACCTGTTTTACAAGGTTGCATGCGAGAGAGACAAAAAGCCACTTGCCTTGCCTGTCATAGAATTCACATTCAAGTACTGTTCTAAGCAAAACATTATATTGAGTCAAAACTGCCCAGAATGGTCATTTAACCCAAGTACTAACCATATCAACGGGGAATCTAGAGAACAAGTACATTAAAACTAATGGATGTAAAGGGACACTCGAGTCAAAATTAAACTTTCATTATTCAGATAGAGCATGCAATTTTAAACAACTTTCCAATTTACTTCCATTAAAAAAAGTGCACAGTCTTTTTATCTTTAAACTTTTTGAGTCACCAGCTCCTACTGAGCATGTGCAAGAATTCACAGAATAAGCGTATACACATTTGTGATTGGCTGATGGCTGTCACATGGTAGAGGGAGAGTGGAAATAGACATAACTTTTAAAATTATCAGAATTAAAATCTACTATTCATTCGAAGTTCAGACTAAGGGGGATATTTATCAAAGGTCTGTCAGACCTGATCCGACAGCGCGGATCTTGTGAGCTGCTGGTGCAACGCCGCCCCCTGCAGATTTGCGGCCAATTGGTCCCCAGCAGGGGGGTGTCAATCAACCCGATCGGGTTGAATTGCGGCGATGTGTGTCCACCTCTTCAGAGCAGGTGGACAGGTTATGGAGCAGCGGTCTCTGCAGGCTCACCAGAAACATGGGGCCCTGGTGTTATTGCATTGTCTTGCTATCTTGCATTTGTTGATTATGCAAATCTACTGTGTTGACTTGTCCTTTAATATGAATTTCAGGCTTTTTTTTTTTTTTAAATGTTCATGTCCTGGACTAGTTAATATGTTTCTAGTTATCCTTTTAGAATCTTGTCCCCTCCCAGCAACATTGCTAAGTGAGTTTTCCATAACAGTGGCTGAACATGAATACAGCAGTATTAATTTTGTGCTAATGTGTACTCTTTCATGTACTGTATGACTTAAAATCTTACTGAACTGTTCCATTATTTTACTGACCATTCTATACACCTTATCTGGTGTATTATGACATCATATTTATGACATCACAGTGACTCTATATTTTTACTGGGACAACACACAAAGGCTACGTTCGGGCAGCGCTCCAAGCGAACTGGGACTCGCTTGGAGCGTTTTTCTCACACTTGCAAGTGAGATGCCTGGCGTTTTTTGAGCGCTCTGATGACTTAAGTCCCAGCACTTCCAGTGTGCTGGAAAAGCTGGGACTTTTCAGATCAAGCTCAAACGCTTGGCAACATGGCAGCCTCCACACACGTGTTGCTGTGGAGGTTGCCATGTTTTTATAAGCAGCAGAGGGACCGGTGAGGCGGATAAGTCTGACAGCAGCATTTAGTACAGGGCAAAGTGGTTTAGTAACCTATCTCCACTTTGCCCTGTACTAAATGCTGCTGTCAGGCTTATCCGGTGTTATTGTTTCCCCTGCCTCCTCGGCAAACATCGGAACTCTGACCCACCCTCCATTCAGTTGCTCTCAGCTCAGCACCTGTAGTATTATTAGCTGAATGGTCCAGGATAAGCTACAGGGGCTGAGCTGAGAGCAGCTGAATGGAGGTGGGTCAGGGTTCCGATGTTTGCCGAGAGGCAGGGGAAACCATACTCGGACAACGGTGTTGTATAAAAATAATCCTCCACTTAGACACATACAAATTAAAAGAGAGACACAATTTGTACGGTCAGCTACAAGGGAGCTTGGTAAAAACGATCGCATGCACAAAGTCCATTATTGTGCAGCAGATCCCTTTGCGCATGCAATCGTTTTCTCTAAGCTCCCTTGCTTGTGACGTCACCCAGCGCCACGTCATCGCTGGAAGTGAAGCGCTCCCACTAGCTCCTGAGCGCTGCCCGAACGCGGCCAAAAACTCCTTATTCTTGTTTTTTTTCTGCTTGGAAAGCATTGATTTTACTGTGAGTCTAGTTATAGTCTCAGAGAAAAATGCTTAAGAGATTTTCTACATTGTTCATAATCTTGTGTGGACTTCTGTGTGTGCATCTAGCATCAGGTAAATCGCTTGTAGCTATTATTGGTTTCCTTTTTTTTCAGGGGTAGGCAAAAGAAAGTCTCAAATAAAATAATGACAGTACAAAGAAATACTATGGGTAAGATCTATCAATTTGCGAGTGGACAGGATTCACAAGTTGTGAACCTTTCCACACTTGATCGCAAATTGTGGGGCAGATATGTTCCCCATATTTATCATTGCACGAGGGAACACTTGTGCAATGCCACAACCCTATCCTCACACAGCCAATTGCGTGACAGTAGGGATTGTCAGTCACTCCGGTCGAATTAATCCAGGCTGATTTTTTTGTCTGTTTAGTTAAAGGGACACTAAACCCAATTCTTTTCTTTAATAATTCAGATAGAGCATGTAACTTTCTAATTTACTTCTATAATCAATTTTTCTTCGTTCTCTTGCTATCTTCATTTAAAAAGCAGGAATGTAAAGCTTAAAGGGACACTGAACCCAAATTTTTTTCTTTCATGATTCAGATAGAGCATGCAATTTTAAGCAACTCTCTAATTTACTCCTATTATCAAATTTTCTTAATTCTCTTGCTATCTTTATTTGAAAAGAAGTCATCTAAGCTTTTTTTGGTGTTTAGGCCTCTGGACAGCACTTTTTTTATTGGTGGATTAATTTATCCACCAATCAGCAAGGACAACCCAGTTGTTCACCAAAAATGGGCCAGCATCTAAACTTACATTCTTGCATTTCAAATAAAGATACCAAGAGAATAAAGAAAATTTGATAATAGGATTACATTAGAAAGTTGCTTAAAATGTCATGCTCTATCTGAATCACAAAAGAAAAAATTTACAGATGTTGATGGTTGTTTATAATGGATCAGGGATTATGATCCCTTGTTCATTTTCCATGAATAACTCAACTGAGCTGCCCAAATCTATATTTGTGGCATGGGAATTTACCCCAGAGGACAGTAACATCTCCACGCCAATTCTGATACTATATACCACCATGACGGGGCAGATGATGACACCCAATGAAAGAGCTCATATGTTTGAGTCTCTACTAATTGCTGGCAACTGCTCTCTGGTGATTGATCCTGTGTACCTCAATGATTCGGGCACTTATGAGGTGCGTGTTATTGCAGATGAGGTACCTTTTATAGGATCCTTAAATGTCACCCTTAAAGTTCTACCTAAAGGTATGTTCTAGAGATGCAATTATTAAGATAATTAACAAATTACCAGATTATTTTATATGGATTAGGAGATTTAGAGTGCTGCATGTTAGTTTTATAATAAATTATAAGCTTTATGCCAGGACAGTAATACCAAATATGGATTTGACACTAAAGCTGTTCTGCTATCTATATTCTCATTAGTGCCCCAAATGTATATCTTTTATTCATTTAATTCAGTCATTTCAGTGTCAGATGGACAAACATTAAAATAAAAAGCTAATCAGGGAAATTTCAGTAAGGGTACACAGTTAGGCACTGACATGCATGTAAACATTATACCTTGTTATATAGTACTGGCAGTGGCTGCACAATATAATACATATAATAAGCAACAAACACATACAAGTCACATACAGGACAAAGACTATCTATATATATTTGCTCTATGGGTATATATAAATAATTTCAACAAAAGTTTCCGAGAGAACAAAATTTGAGAAAAGACATAGTCATGAATGAAAAAATGTGAGTTTCATGGGCCTTTAACCTTGGACCTTTTTTATATCTCATTATGTGTTGTGAGAGGGACAACCAGGTACCACGCAGGTTATTTCATCTAACAATCTTTGTTTTTGCTGCAGAACTTCATCAGAACATTACAGACAATGATATAAAAGTGCATATGGAAAGTAAACTAGTGGAGTCCAGGGCCAGACAACCAGATAATGGTGATGTTCTGACCCCAGATTACTTTCCTTTGGTAAAACTTTACCAGCGATTGAAGAAAAGTTCCAGAATAAACATATTACTGGTTTCCTGTGGACTTCCCATTATTATCATCATAGGAATAATTGTGTTAGGAGTATATTTTGGGTAAATTAAAGATATACATTTAAGCAAAAAAATAAGAAAAAATTAAGAATTCTTCTTTTTCTTCTTCTTATGATTCTTATAAAACTTTATTTATAAGGCACAGCACTGTCCATGGCTACAATTTGTTTACATAAAACAATTAAACAAAACTTGTAAGAGACAAGACAAATATTGAAAAACAAATCCAGGAGGAATTGAGGGTCCTATTCCAGTGGGAATTTACCATCTAGTAGGGTAGGAAGGTGAGAAACAGGAGGTGAGGACTGTAAGGGTGAGAGTTAATAAAGAGTTAGGATTAGGGCAATAACTAGATAAGTGGGATTAATGTGTTACTGAGTTGGGTGATAGGTATCCCAGAAGAAAAATGTCTTTATGGAGCGTTTTAAAGAAGGCAGATTAGGGGAAAGTCTGACAGCATGAGGGAGAGTTTTCCAGAGGGTAGGTTCCACAGGAGAGAAGTCCTGCAGTCTAGTGTGGGAAGAGATGATAATCAAAGATGAAAGGAGCAGGTCATTGTTGGATCTTAGTTGGCGGAGTATATTTGTTGATTAGTGAGGACAGGTAGTGGGGGGCCGCATTGGTAAGGGCATTGTAGGTCAGGGTGGCCTGTTGTAATTCTGCTGTAAATGCGGAACCAGTGAAGGGACAGCAGATACAGAGCGATGAGAAAGGTGAATTAGCCTGGCAGAGGCATTTAAAATGGATTGAAGGTGGAGAGGCAGAAGAGAGGAAGGCAAGTCAATAGGTTATTGCAGTAATCAAGTTTGGAAATTACAAAGGGAGTGAATTATTTGCTTTATGGTGTCAGTGCTCAGAAACAGGTAAATAAATAAATTATATAAGAAAATTTCTAGTATTTTTTTATGGCAATCACTCTATAAAAACAATAAAATTCTCATACATCTCTGCAGGTACAGATATTTCAAATTAAGGAAGATGGTGAAAGATGACATCTCAAGAATGGAAAGAGGACAGTTAAATGACAACAAATAGCCACTGACCATCTGGGCAAGGGTTAATAGGACCTGATTGCTGCCACTTAAGTTATACCTGATGTTACTATTATAATTCAATAAGTACAACCCAATCAGTATTTTCCTAATCTGATTTGTGTCTGATTTTTTATAAGGGTAAAGAAAGGGTTATTGGGAGTCATTTAATCCTTAAGCTTCTTAACAACTAAACATATATATGCAGCTCTCTACTCAACTCCCTATTACTGTATATCGTAACTTCACCATGTTATCTAGTTGCCGTCTGCAGACTGGGATAATTACATTTCTCACTTGCCAGAGTCCCTGATGTGAACATCAACCAAGATAAATCTGTCACCAGCTTGTGTTTGCTCCTCCAGACACTGGGCACCTATTGGCTTTGCACAAGGTTTAACAAAGAATGCTCATTCGAACTTGTGTACAGCCATAATATATCAGGCAATTAGAATATTATAATATCAGTTTACAGATAATGGGCCAGATTACGTGTGAAGTAAAAACATTTGTGCCTGAGCAAGAAGGGGTTTATCGTGGGGGTTGGCGCACATCAGGCTTACCACTGGTATTGCAGGTTTAAAGTAAACGTGATTGCTTGAGAGCTTGGGTTATTTTTTTTTGCAAAACATAAACGGCTAGATTACGAGTTTTGCGTTAGCCTTAAAAAGCTAACGCTAGTATTACAAGTTTTGCAGGTAGAGGCTCACCGCTCACTTTTCTTCCGCGACTCGAGGCTACCGCAAATCCCCTTACGTCAATTGCATATCCTATCTTTTTTAATGGGATTTGGCTAACACTGGTATTACAAGTCTTGGAGAAAGTGAGCGGTAAGAGCCTCTACCTCCAAGACACCTACCCGCATATAAAAGTCAGTAGTTAAGAGGTTTATGGGCTAACGCCGGAACATAAAGCTCCTTAACTACAGTGCATACAAAGTACACTAACACCCATAAAACTACCTATGAACCCCTAAACCGAGGCCCCCCACATCGCAAACACTAAAATAAAATTATTTAACTCCTAATCTTCCGACCGTACACCGCCGCCACCTACATTATCCCTATGAACCCCTAATCTGCTGCCCCTAACATCGCCCCGACACCCTACATTATAGTTATTAACCCCTAATCTGCCCCCCCAACATCGCAGCCACCTACCTACAATTATTAACCCCTAATCTCCCGCCCCCAAACATCGCCGCTACTATAATAAAGTTATTAACCCCCTATACCTAAGTCTAACACCCTAACCCTAACACCACCCTAAGTTAAATATAATTTAAATAAATCTAAATAAAATTACTATCATTAAATAAATTATTCCTATTTAAAACTAAATACTTACCTGTAAAATAAACCCTAATATAGCTACAATATAATTTAATAATTACATTGTAGCTATTTTAGGATTTATATTTATTTTACAGGCAACTTTGTATTTATTTTAACTAGGTACAATAGCTATTAAATAGTTAATAACTATTTAATAGCTACCTAGTTAAATAATTACAAAATTACCTGTAAAATAAATCCTAACCTAAGTTACAAACACACCGAACACTACACTATCAATAAATTAATTAAAATAAATTAACTACAATTATCTTACATAAATACAAATAAATAAACTGAACTATATTACAAAAAAAAACACTAAATTACAAAAAATAAAAAAATATTACAAGAATTTTAATCGAATTACACCTAATCTAAGCCCCCTAATAAAATAAAAAAGCCCCCCAAAATAATAAAATTCCCTATCCTAAACAAATTACAAAGTAATCAGCTCTTTTGCCAACCCTTAAAAGGGCTTTTTGCGGGGGCATTGCCCCAAAGTAATCAGCTCTTTTACCTGTAAAAAAAACAAATACAATACCCCCCCAACATTACAACCCACCACCCACACACCCCTACTCTAAAACCCACCCGATCCCCCCTTAAAAAAACCTAACACTACCCCATTGAAGATCACCCTACCTTGAGCCGTGTTCACCCAGCTGGGCACCGATGGGCCAGAAGAGGACATCCGGACCGGCAGAAGTCTTCATCCGATTGGGGCAGAAGAGGTTCCTCTATCCAGCAGAAGTCTTCATCCAAGCGGCATCTTCTATCTTCAATCAATCGGAGCGGAGCGGGTCCATCTTCTATCCGATTGGATGATTGGATCAGCCAATAGAATGCGAGGTCAATTCTATTGGCTGATCGAATCATCCAATTGGATTGAACTTCAATCCGATTGGCTGATTAAATCAACCAATAGGAATTTTCCTACCTTAATTCCGATTGGCTGATAGAATCCTATCAGCCAATCAGAATTGAGGGACGCCATCTTGGATGACAACATTTAAAGGAACCTTCATTCTTCGTTAGGACATCGGAAGAAGAGGATGGCTCCGCGTCGGCTGGATAGAAGATGGGACCCGCCCTCCGCTGCCGATTGATTGAAGATAGAAGATGCCGCTTGGATGAAGACTTCTTCTGGATGGAGGACCTCTTCTGCCCCCGATCGGATGAAGACTTCCTGCCGGTCCGGATGTCCTCTTCTGGCCCATCGGTGCCCGGCTGGGTGAACACGGCTCAGGTAAGGTGATCTTCAATGGGGTAGTGTTAGGTTTTTTAAGGTGGGGATCGGGTGGGTTTTAGAGTAGGGGTGTGTGGGTGGTGGGTTGTAATGTTGGGGGGGTATTGTCTTTGTTTTTTTTTTACAGGTAAAGAGCTGATTACTTTGGGGCAATGCCCCGCAAAAAGCCCCTTTTAAGGGCTGGTAAAAGAGCTGATTACTTTGTAATTTAGTTTAGGATAGGGAATTTTATTATATTTGGGGGGCTTTTTTAATTTATTAGGGGGCTTAGATTAGGTGTAAAGAAAAAGGGGGGGTGGGATAAGCGCTCCGGAAAGAGCAAACCTAAAGTGAAATAGTGATTCTAATATAATAAATTAACAAAATTAGTCAAAAATGTTGAATATATATGTGTGAACAAAAATGCCAAAAAGTGACAGAAAAATTGTCAATTTAATAATAAAAGATAACCAATATAAACAGATAATTCCATAACATATAATAAATCGGATAAAGGAACTCATATAAGTCTAAGATGCCGGCATCACAGGATTACAATAATAACAAATAAGAAATTCATAACATATAAAATTGGCGATCGCTATATTAAAAATTACAGTATACAGAAACTTGATGTGGCAATAATTCTGCTGACCAGTAGCAAAACAATCTTATGTTCAATTAAGGAGAGGTGACTCTGTTCTGGATGAACAGTGTCACCTCTCCTTAATTGAACATAAGATTGTTTTGCTACTGGTCAGCAGAATTATTGCCACATCAAGTTTCTGTATACTGTAATTTTTAAATATAGCGATCGCCCAATTTTATATGTTATGAATTTCTTATTTGTTATTATTGTAATCCTGTGATGCCGGCATCTTAGACTTATATGAGTTCCTTTATCCGATTTTATTATATGTTATGGAATTATCTGTTTATATTGGTTATCTTTTATTATTAAATTGACAATTTTCTGTCACTTTTTGGCATTTTTGTTCACACATATATATTCAACATTTTTGACTAATTTTGTTATTTATTATATTAGAATCACTATTTCACTTTAGGTTTGCTCTTTCCGGAGCGCTTATCCCACCCCCCCTTTTTCTTTTCACTGTTTTAGTCTATTATTGGAGATTATAATAGACCATTAGGGATTTAAGCCTACACCTCACCAGATAGCACTCACACCCCCCCCCCCCCCATAGTTTTAGATTAGGTGTAATTAGATTACAATTCTTGTAATTTTTTTTTATTTTTGTAATTTAGTGTTTGTTTGTTTTTGTATATAGTTTAGTTTATTTATTTGTATTTTATGTAAGATAATTGTAGTTAATTTATTTAATTAATTTATTGATAGTGTAGTGTTAGGTGTATTTGTAACTTAGGTTAGGGATTTATTTTACAGGTAATTTTGTAATATTTTAACTAGGTAGCTATTAAATAGTTATTAACTATTTAATAGCTATTGTACCTAGTTAAATTAAATACAAAGTTGCCTGTAAAATAAATATAAATCCTAAAATAGCTACAATCTATTATTAAATTATATTGTAGCTATATTAGGGTTTATTTTACAGGTAAGTATTAGTTTTAAATAGGAATAATTTATTAATGATAGTAATTTTATTTAGATTTATTTAAATTATATTTAACTTTAGGGGGGGTGTTAGGGTTAGGGTTAGACTTAGGTTTAGGGGTTAATAACTTTATTATAGTAGTGGTGACGTTGGGTGGCGGGAGATTAGGGTTAATAATTGTAGGTAGGTGGGGCGGCGACGTTGGGGGGGCAGATTGGGGGTTAATGAAATTTACTATAGTGTTTGCGAGGCGGGAGTGCGGCGGTTTAGGGGTTGATAAATTTATTAAAGTGGCGGCGATGTCTGGTCAGCAGATTAGGGGTTAATAAGTGTAGTTAGGTGGCGGCGACGTTGGGGGCAGCAGATTAGGGGTTTATAACTATAATATAGGTGGCGGCGATGTTGGGGGGCAGTATATTAGGGGTTCATATGGATAATGTAGATGGCGGCGGTGTCTGGAGAGGCAGATTAGGGGTTAATAATATAATGTAGGTGTCAGCGATAGCGGGGCGGCAGATTAGGGGTTAATAAGTGTAAGATTAGGGGTGTTTAGACTCAGGGTTCATGTTACGGTGTTAGGTGCAGACATACCTTTTTTTCCCATAGGAAACCAATGGGGCTGCGTTAGAAGCTGGACGCTGCTTTTTTGCAGGTGTTAGGTTTTTTTCCAGCCAGCTCAGCCCCCATTGTTTCTTATGGGGGAAATCGTGCATGAGCACGTTTTAGCCAGCTTACCGTTGACTTAAGCAACGCTGGTATTACAGTGAGAAGTGGAGCTAAATTTGCTCAACACTCACTTTTCTGAGGCTAACGCAGCCATTCAGAAAACTTGTAATACCAGCGTTGGCTTAAGTGAGCTCTGGAAAAAAAAGGCTTGTTAGCCCCGCAGGTCTTTACCGGCAAAACTCGTAATCTAGGCGAAAAGTTGCACAAAACACATAAAAAAATATATTGCACGCAAAACTTATAAGGGCTCAAAGATATGAGGTCACAGGTGTTTAGATAAACATAATGTATGTAGGAACTTACCTGATAAATTCATTTCTTTCATATTGGCAAGAGTCCATGAGCTAGTGACGTATGGGATATACAATCCTACCAGGAGGGGCAAAGTTTCCCAAACCTCAAAATGCCTATAAATACACCCCTCACCACACCCATACTTCAGTTTAATGAATAGCCAAGCAGTGGGGTGATAAAGAAAGGAGTAGAAAGCATCAACAAAAGAAATTTGGAAATATTTGTGCTTTATACAAAAAATCTTAACCACCATAAAAAGGTTGGGCCTCATGGACTCTTGCCAATATGAAAGAAATGAATTTATCAGGTAAGTTCCTACATAAATTATGTTTTCTTTCATGTAATTGGCAAGAGTCCATGAGCTAGTGACGTATTGGATAGCAATACCCAAGATGTGGAACTCCACGCAAGAGTCACTAGAGAGGGAGGGATAAAAATAAAAACAGCCATTTTCTGCTGAAAAAAATGAATCCACAAACCAAAAAAATAAGTTTATTTTCATAAATGAAAGAAAAAAAATTAAATCAAAAGCAGAAGAATCAAACTGAAACAGCTGCCTGAAGAACTTTTCTACAAAAAAACTGCTTCTGAAGAAGCAAATATATCAAACCGGTAGAATTTAGTAAATGTATGCAAAGAGGACCAAGTTGCCGCTTTGCAAATCTGATCAACTGAAGCTTCATTCTTAAAAGCCCATGAAGTGGAGACTGATCTAGTAGAATGAGCAGTAATTCTTTGAGGCGGGGCCTGACCCGACTCCAAATAAGGTTGATGAAACAAAAGTTTCAACCAAGAAGCCAAGGAAATAGCAGAAGCCTTCTGACCTTTCCTAGGACCAGAAAATAAAACAAATAGACTGGAAGTCTTCCTGAAATCTTTAGTAGCTTCCACATAATATTTCAAAGCTCTTACCACATCCAAAGAATGTAAGGATCTTTCCAAAGAATTCTTATGATTAGGATACAAGGAAGGGACAACAATTTCTCTATTAATGTTGTTAGAATTCACAACCTTAGGTAAAAATTGAAAAGAAGTCCACAAAACTGCCTTATCCTGATGAAAAATCAGAAAAGGAGACTCACAAGAAAGAACAGATAACTTAGAAACTCTTCTAGCAGAAGGAGATGGCCAAAAGGAAAAACACTTTCCAAGAAAGTAGTTTAATGTCCAAAGAATGCATAGGCTCAAAATGAGGAGCCTGTAAAGCCTTCAGAACCAAATTAAGACGCTGAGGAGACATTGATTTAATGACAGGCTTAATACGAACTAAAACCTGTACAAAACAGTGTATATCAGGAAGTATAGCAATCTTTCTGTGAAATAAAACAGAAAGAGCAGAGATTTGTCCTTTCAAGGAACTTGCAGACAAAACCCTTATCCAAACCATCCTGAAGAAACTGTAAAATTCTAGGAATTCTAAAAGAATGCCAAGAGAATTTATGAGAAGAACACCATAAAATGTAAGTCTTCCAAACTCTATAATAAATCTTTCTAGAGACAGATTTACGAGCTTGTAACATAGTATTAATCACTGAGTCAGAGAAACCTCTATGACTTAATACTAAGCGTTCAATCTCCATACCTTCAAATTTAATGATTTGAGATCCTGATGGAAAAATGGACCTTGAGACAGTAGGTCTGGCCTTAATGGAAGTGGCCAAGGCGGGCAACTGGACATCCGAACCAGATCTGCATACTAAAACCTGTGAGGCCATGCTGGAGCCACCAGCAACACAAATGATTGTTCCATGATGATTTTGGAGATCACTCTTGGAAGGAGAACTAGAGGCGGGGAAAACGTAAGCAGGATGATAACACCAAGGAAGTGTCAGCGCATCCACTGCTTCCGCCTAAACATCCCTGGACCTGGACAGGTATCTGGGAAGTTTCTTGTTTAGATGAGAGGCCATAAGATCTATCTCTGGAAGACCCCAAATCTGAACAATCTGAGAAAACACATCTGGATAGAGGGACCACTCCCCTGGATGTAAAATCTGGCAGCTGAGATATTCCGCCTCCCAATTGTCTACACCTGGGATATGTACCGCAGAGATTAGACAGGAGCTGGATTCCGCCCAAGCAAATATCCAAGATACTTCTTTCATAGCTTGGGGACTGTGAGTACCACCCTGATGATTGACATATGCCACTGTTGTGATATTGTCTGTCTGAAAACAAATGAACAGTTCTCTCTTTAACAGAGGCCAAAACTGAAGAGCTCTGATAATTGCACGAGTTCTAAAATATTTATTGGTAATCTCGCCTCTTGAGATTTCCAAACCCCTTATGCTGTCAGCTCCCCAACCTGAAAGACTCGCATCTGTTGAGATCACAGTCCAGGTTTGCCGGACAAAAGAAGCCCCTTGATCTAAACGATGGTGATCTATCCACCACGTCAGAGAGTGTCGTACATTGGGATTTAAGGATATTAATTGTGATATCTTTGTATAATCCCTGCACCATTGGTTCAGCATAAAAAGTTGTAGAGGTCTCATGTGAAAACGAGCAAAGGGGATCGCGTCCGATGCTGCAATCATGAGACCTAAAATTTCCATGGACATAGCCACTGAAGGGAATGACTGAGACTGAAGGTGCTGGCAGGCTGCAACCAATTTTAAATGTCTCTTGTATGTTAGAGACAGAGTCATGGACACTGAATCTATCTGGAAGCCTAAAAAGGTGACCCTTGTCTGAGGAATTAAGAAACTTTTTGGTAAATTGATCCTCCAACCATGTTTCCGAAGAAACAACACTAGTTGATTCGTGTGATATTCTGCAGAACGTAAAGACTGAGCTAGTACCAAGATATCATCCAAATAAGGAAACACCGCAATACCCTGTTCTCTGATTACAGAGAGTAGGGCACCTAGAACCTTTGAAAAGATTATTGGAGCTGTTGCTAGGCCAAATGGAAGAGCAACAAATTGGTAATGCTTGTCTAGATAAGAGAATCTCAGAAACTGATAATGTTCTGGATGAATCGGAATATGAAGGTATGCATCCTGCAAGTCTATTGTGGACATATAATGTCCTCACTGAACAAAAGGCAGAATAGTCCTTATAGTCACCATCTTGAAAGTTGGTACTCTTACATAACGATTAAAAATTTTCAGATCCAGAACTGGTCTGAATAAATTTAGCTTTTTTGAGACAATGAATAGATTTGAATAAAACCCCAAACCTTGTTCCTGAAAAGGAACTGGCATGATTACCTCTGAAGACTCCAGGTCTGAAACACACTTCAGGAAAGCCTGAGCTTTTACTGGATTTACTGGGATACGTGAGAGAAAAAATCTTCTCACAGGAGGTCTTACTCTGAATCCTATTCAATACCCTTGAGAGACAATGTTCTGAATCCATTGATTTTGGACAGAATTTATCCAAATATCCTTGAAAAACCTTAATCTACCCCCTACCAGCAGAGCTGGAATAAGGGCCGCACCTTCATGCAGACTTAGGGGCTGACTTTGGTTTCCTAAATGGCTTAGATTTATTCCAATTTGAGGAAGGCTTCCAATTGGAAACAGATTCCTTGGGGGGGGAGGATTAAGTTTTTGTTCCTTATTTTGACGAAAGGAACGAAAACGGTTAGAAACCTTAGATTGACCCTTAGGTTTTTTATCCTGAGGCAGAAAAACTCCCTTTCCTCCAGTGACAGTTGAAATAATAGAATCCAACTGAGAACCAAATAAATTATTACCTTGGAAAGAAAGAGATAGTAATCTAGATTTAGATGTCATATCAGCATTCCAAGATTTAAGCCACAAAGTTCTTCTAGCTAATATAGCTAAAGACATGGATCTAACATCAATTTTGATAATATCAAAAATGGCATCACAAATAAAATGATTAGCATGTTGCAGTAAGCGAATAATGCTAGATATGTCAGAATCCAATTCTTGTTGTGCTAAATTCTCCAACCAGAAAGTTGATGCAGCCGCAACATCAGCCAAAGAAATTACAGGTCTGAGGAGATGACCTGAATATAAATAGGCCTTCCTTAGATAAGATTCAAGCTTCCTATCTAAAGGATCCTTAAAAGAAGTACTATCTTCCATAGGAATAGTGGTACGTTTAGCAAGAGTAGAAATAGCCCCATCAACTTTGGGGATTTTTTCCCAAAACTCTATAGATTTTGCTGGTAATGGATACAATTTTTTAAACCTTGAAGAAGGAATAAAAGAAGTACCTGGCTTATTCCATTCCTTAGAAAGCATATCAGAAATAGCCTCAGGAATGGAAAAAACCCCTGGAGAAACCACAGGAGGTTTAAAAACAGCATTTAAACGTTTATTAGACTGAACATCAAGAGGACTAGTTACCTCAATATCCAAAGTAATTAACACTTCTTTGAATAAAGAACGCATATACTCTATTTTAAATAAATAAGTAGATTTGTCGGTGTCAATGTCTGAGGAAGGATCTTCTGTATCAGATAGATCCTCATCAGAAGAGGATAAATTATTATGTTGTTGGTCATTTGAAATTTCATCAACTGAATGAGAAGTTTTAAAAGACCTTTTACGTTTATTAGAAGGTGGAAATGCAGACAAAGCCTTCAG